>NC_085933.1:10010000-10310000 GCF_963556715.1 Cydia fagiglandana
CATCTTTTATTTTATTATCTTATTTGTTTTCATATCTTTACTTTAGCGTGGCTCTTCTCTTCGTTCGCAGTTTTCTTATTCGGGGAATATTTTTACAATTGCGTTTGTGGACACGGACCAAGGCACATGCTATGTTACCGCGCATAGTTCATTCTACTATTTCAACCCGAGCCAACAATTCCAGCCTGTGTGTGGACTGTGCACCATAGGTCTAAGCCTATTATTCTCGACATCAGTCTGAGCGTGAGCAGTACACCAGAGGCCTGAGCCTGTTCCTGCTAAACCATTCGACAACTCTCTTTGTATATTTCTCTAGATTAAATTATTGCCCGTAGCCTCTGTTCCTGTCTGGTACCAGTAGGGAACACATAGCCTGCTAGGAAGTTTTTTTATTAGTTTAAAAGGTAGATTTCGGTGACAGTGCTTATTAAAAATTACCTATATTATTACTTAGCTGATATCGGTGGCACGGTGCTTATTAAAAATTACCTATATTGTTACTTGTTGATTTCGGTGGCACGGTGCTTATTAAAAATTACCTATATTGTTACTTAGCTGATTTCGGTGGCAGTTACCTTTTTTTTTTAAACTATCAAGGCAAGGTGTTTATCCTTTTAAATTGTAAATAAAACGTTTTATCTCGTGGCAATTTTGGTATATTTTATTTTAGTACTAATTTTGCTACAGTATGTATTATTATTACTGATCGTAAGTATTGTTTAGATGAAATGGTTATTCAAAAATGTATTGGTATTATTAAGAAACCCTCTGAAACAAATAAACCTACAGTGTGTTGCAGAGAATGGATTTTAAGAAAGCTCATTAATCTTATTGTACCTATATAATAAATTAAAAAAGCTTTGACAAGCTTTTAAAAGAGAATTTCTTAAAAAGAAATTACAGTCCAATAAAAATCTCATTATTGAAAGTTTTGAGTTAATTCCATGGAGCTCAAACTCAATGAAGTCACATTATTTTATCAGAGATCCTGAAGTTTCTCTGTCCATCTTTGTCTCCACCATAGAATTAGCTGGATTGTACCATATTATATAATTGACAAATTTTAGCTCAATAGGACAGCACCAAGATAGTGAGGTACATCAAAACAAAGTTAAATACATACAACAAGGTCTAATACATAAATAGAAAAAAATGTATGCATCCTATCCTATACCTATTGTAACCTGTAGTATTATTGATTTGGAGTGGACCTATATTTAAAGAAGATAAAAACTAACCTCTTTATTGGTCAATCCTTTGATTTGCAAAACTTCTGCTGTGCCTAAAAAGCTAGTAAGATCTTCTCGCTTTACGCTGACTTCTCCATTGTACATAAATTGTAACAGATCCCTCATGGCTTTGTGTGTAACATCTCTCAAGACAACTGCAACAAATCTCAATATAATGCGAGCTATCAGAATTATAAAAGTAAATAAAACACTCTACCGAGAAACATACTGTTTTGAATACACAAAGTTTGTCTATAAATAAAATTTAACTTACTAATTGGATGTTGACACGGATTTACTTGGAACATCTTCTTGAAATAAGGCGAACATATCGATAAAATTACTTTGTGAGCCTGTAGTAAGTGGCCGTCTACCGCAATAGTTACATCCACAAATTCACCGTTTCCTAATAAGCCGGCGAATCCTTTTGTTAGGTTTCCATGAAAGTTGTTCCAAGACAATGAGAATTGTTGATCCATTTTTATCTCGTTTCAAATTGCATCTGAAATACGAATGGATAATTACTATACTCCATGGACTTAAATTATCATATATCAAGTTGTAAAATGGTATTTACTCTTCCCCGGCAGTATTCGCAATCTAATTTAGCAATTTTAATTTGCGAAGCAAACTGTCATCTCCGTAGCGCGTCGGTAGTCAGTCGTGAAGCTTTGATTATGCTTTTTGCTTTGTCTGTGGTAAATAATTTAAACCTCGTTTGCACTACAAGGTGAGTCGACCAAATGTCCAGACGGAACAATTTTTCGCTCAATCTGATTAAATTGTCAATTCTGTCAACAATCTGCCTTAGATCATTTAATAAGCGGAGTCGCCTTTTAGCCCCCATTCGCACGACAGCTTTTTCAACGCGCGTTAAAAAAGCGTTTGAATGTCACAAATGGATAGCTATGTATGTATTCACACGACAGCAGTGGCGCTTTTTATCAAGTGTTGTTGGATTTTCGACTTTAAGCCTTGGTCGTTAAATGGAATTTAGAGTGCGGACAGATTCAAGCGCTTTTTTAACGCGCGTTGAAAAAGCTATCGTGCGAATGGAGGCTAAGAGCTTACCTCTCTGCCGAAAACCTTGCACAAAATTATGCAAACTTTCGTATAGTCTGACGATTATCTGACATGGCAATTTGTACGTTAAGTACAAATCATGTAAGTACCTACAACATTTGACATGCCCCTCCCCCGCATAAATCGGCAGACGGTTTTGTACAGAAAATGCTCTTAAGCAATCAGCGATTCTAGCTCGGGCGCGACCTTATATATTTTTTCTTGTTATGGAGTAATATAATATTAATATCCGCTGAATTTAAGCCCTATTAAATATTCGCGCTGAATCGCGGTTGAATTCGGTGAGTCAAATTGGCGTTTGCGTGCCTGATTTGATCGAACAATTTAATTTGATTGGCGAAAAATTGTCCCCGTCTGGACAAGCCTTAACGAACCGTCCGCCAGTATCCAGTGTTGCCAAGTGTCACATATTTATTATTTGATTTTTGAAGTATACTTGGTCAAGCAGATCTTGTCAGTAGAAAAAGGCGGCAAATTTGAAAAATGTAGGCGCGAAGGGATATCATCTCATAGAAAATTTGAATTTCGCGCCTTTTTCTACCGACAAGATTTGCTTGACCGTCTATAGAAACTTCTTTAGCGGCGCTGTGCATTTTTGAGGTGGGGAAAAAATGTTAAACTCGAGACAGCATAAGGCGTAAGGCGTAACCCTCTTTTTCTATAGCGCCCTCCAGACTATGCGCGTGAATCGCGGGCGAAGCCGCGAACGCGAGTGTGGAGTCTAGTTCGCTGATATGCGAAATCCACTCCAGACTCGCGTTCGCGGCTTCGCGCCGCGATTCGCGCACGAGTGTGGAGCGGGCTTATCGCGCGGCGAAAATGTATGCCTGAGCCTGCTGTTTCGTTTAGGCGGCGCAGGGCCCTTAACGCTTGGGTGATGCATGTGTGACGGACAATGTCATTGTTTTTTTTTATTTAAATGCCATCTAGTGAGTGATGTGCTTAGGGGTTTCAAGTAATGCGACAAAATAACGCCAGATGGCGTTAACCTCAATTATACATATAGTTCGTTTTTTTTAGCATTAGAAAGAACTTGCAAGAAGTTAAGCGATCTTAACATGTCTTAACACCTTTTAAAAATCAAAAACTATTACTTATGAAAGCAGAATAATATAAATGATCGTATTAATGCTGGTCAAGCAGATCTTGTCAGTAGAAAAAGGCGGCAAATTTGAAAAATGTAGGCGGGAAGGGATATCGTCCCATAGAAAATTTGAATTTCGCGCCTTTTTTTACTGACAAGATTTGCTTGACCAGCTATAGATACATAATTGTTACATATTTGCCGTAACTTATTTTTAAAATGTGTTTTTAAATTAAAAGAGATATCAAGATTGTTTACCTTATTTCTAATGCTAAAAAAAACGAACTTAGTGCTGCAGATATTTTGCACTAGATGACGCTGTTATTAATATTTTGAGTTACAATGTCGTTGAGTTTTCACTTCTGCCGGCACTCCCGGAGTGCAACCCGTTGTTTTTTTAAGGAGTTACTACGAGGACCACTATAGTCGGTGTAAATAAAAACAAGTAAATTTTGACAGTGCTATGACCAAAGTTATGACAATCCATTTTTCTCAAAAATGGACGGCAAAGTCGACCTTGCCGTCTAAAAAATAGGTCGCGAAGCGTTTAGTTTATGGTCAGTCAAAAATTAAAAAGTTAAATACATTGCAGTCTCGATTATGGAGTGTAGAAGTACCTACCTCTACCTTCCATAGTCTCGATTTTGGGACTGCAATGTTGCATACAAATTCCATTATTATTTGTCGAGTTCCAAACTTTTTAAAAGTTGAAATGGCCATATCAATTGGAGGCACAGGCGCTTTAAACAGCCAAACAGATGATTAGTACCGCGACTTGACCGCGACTATTTAGTTGTCTCAAATAGGTTGGCGTATTTTCGGCAGAAAAATACACTTCTATATTTTTATTAAAAAAATAAAAAGGCGGCAAGGGCTTTCTTCTGTGAAAATATATACGTAACAACGTTGCTTTTGTAAAATATTTCTATGATATTTATATTTCTTGCACCATTTTTGAGAAAAGCACTATATATGACTCGGCTGGAAGGCTACTTGCTGGCTTCGGATTCAATTAAACGGACTCCCAAGGTCGTCCGTTTAAAACGAATCCTCAGCCTGCAAGTAGCTACTTCCGAGCCTCGACAATAATGTACTATTTCATGCTCTGAAAGAAGGTCATCCATTTTTCATGCTCTGAAAGAAGTTCATTGTTGTTCTAAAAGGTGAGCAGAAAATGATACTTTTCTGCACTAGACCATTCCACGTTCCAAGTTCGCACATTTGGTGCAAGGATTGGCTACGTCAATCACCTGAGAGCGCACCAGCGACGCTCTCAGCTGTAGCATAGCAGTCGCTGTAGCCGAAAACGGCTAGGAGGGGATGATGATGATGAGTCATGTTTTTAAAAACACATAGATTTTACTTTCCTCGTATTTGAAATGAAAAGTAGAATGTTTAACTCGGGTAAAAGGCATAATTTCAGTGCCTTTCATCATTTTATCCCTTGGCAAAGTTGGGTGCTCATTTGCCACAGTCGGCTAGTTTGACAGTACTCGCTACTAGATGACGCTAGAAGTACTATATTGCGTTACATCAACGCTATACAGCTCTAGCTATGGTTACGTCGCTCAGCGATATATGTCACTGTCTGCATTTAAGATGGCGCTATTGTTTATTAATTAGTTGTTATTTCATGAATTCATGACTCTTGCGGCATTGCAGATAATTACCGATTTATTACCTATTTCTTAAACATGCTCGAAAATGCTCGTAAGACAGATTCTGATTTCATAACATATTAAGGTTGTGATCTTGCTTTGATACGACCTTAAAAATATCTGACGCTGATTGTTGTCCGTGCGCGCGTGTAAAACTTAGATTCGTTTCATTAGGCATTTCATTGTAGCTGGAAATCGTTTTACCTAATACATTCGTTCGGCCCTAAATGTGTGTAATTCGAGTTTGCTCCATCCGTGGTGGTGTGCATAAATTCTTGCTTTATTCAGTTTTTTGCTTAGTACGTCCGACGGAAAATTAGTTCTTATCATGATGAAAATTGACGTAATCCAACAACGCCTTTTTAGATACCAGTAGGTATCTGATCCACCAAACCGTGAGGGTAGTGCCATTGTAATTGAAAGTGGGTTCCTTCTGCATTGAGTGGTTTTGAAAATCCGAAGCAAAAATGATCGCCTACTACTTATGGCTCTCAAAATGTATGCACACCTCCTGCCTGGGATGGAGCAAACTTAGATTTCACGCATTTAGAACTAAAATGAAAGTTTTAAAACGATTTCCATTTTGCTGGGAATTAATTCCTCAAACGCTATTTTTGATTCTAATTTGCTTGTCCTATATATACGCTCGGTCTTATCATAACAAAATCAAAACTATATTAGAATCGGCCTCCGTATTTCGTTCGTATGTCAAACATGGGACTCAGGCCACTTGCACCATCCCACTAACCCGAGGTTAGGTGGTTAAATCGTTAACTCAGTGCCAAATTGTACTGGTAACCATAGAAACTCCAGTGGCCTATTTTATAAAGCTACAAGTTACAATTTACAAGCGGAAGTCTCGTTTTAACACATAGGGTTAGAAAGAGACTTCCGCTTGTAAATTGTAACTTGTAGTTTACCGGCTAAGTTCGGGTTAGCCGTTAGCGAATGGTGCAAATGGACCTAAGTTACACATATAAGGAACTCCTCAAATCTTAAAGGCTGTAAGATTTGAGGAGTTCCTTCGATTCCTCATCTGATAATGGGGCCCCCATATATCAGATTTTAGACAAAAATAGGAACAATCTATAACAGTAGTGTCATTTTCAAAGAAATAAAATATTTTTTTCAAACCGGTTGAGAGATGACGGAGCTCTGTAATTAACAGTACTTAATTGGCAACTATTGTTTTGTTTGAATGGCTGCTGTCTTCGAGATATTGATTAAATGTCATTATCAGTCTTATTCGTGTTGGTAGCAAGTTGGTAGTTCCTCACAACCCGATATAAGTTAACAATACATACTTATATTAATAATAAGATTTATATTTATTGTTTATAGATTTTACATCAAATGTAAAGTAGTTTTATCTATAAGTTTAAGTTTGCAAGTTTTGCAAAACGTCGTTGATAATGAGGTTTTATAGGATCGATTCAAGTAAAGGTTTAGGATTTAACTTTAGGAACAATTAACTTTTTATGCTTCCTACAAGTTAATGGTTTTAATGGTTAAACTGCGTGAACTAGAAACGGACAGCGAGTTATTATAATGGAGTCCCTTTCAGTCCTCAGGGTACGGAAACCTTAAATTAGTCCCACTGTTATTCTGAATAGGTGACGGACCTTTTAATAATGGGTTAAGATATTAACTTTTATAAAAGTCTGATGTACCTACATATAACTTTGTGCAGAAGTCAGTAATTCCCTAAACACCCTGCATATTAAGGTTTGTCGAGAGGCTAAGGCCATCCTGTACACATACCAAATAGCAGCAGCATCACTGCCGTATTCGAACTTCAAGATATTGACAAGAGACGACACGTACTAGATCCATTCTAGATACGTTATAGTTTAGATATCAACTAGTTCCCTTTTGCAGCGCAATTCGGGCAACCAATGTCACTTTTACGTTAGATAGAGTAAGATATCTATTAGATGTGAATTGGATCTCTAAGTCATATCCTGTGGAAATCGTTCAAGAGTATCTCCAGAATCGCGCAAATGTCAAATTTGACAGGTTAGATCTTAGCATATCGTTATCGTATCTTGGTGATGTCTAAAAGATATCTAATAGATGTCTGTTTCAAAATCCGAATCGGGCCCTCAGTCGGTGCAGGCCCTATGATGGTTCCTTCAAGTCTCTTTTGTTTAGTTCCTTCTTAATTAAAAATAAGAAGAAATTTGGTTTTACCGCACTTTTTTTACTTGAATGTAATATTTTACATTTCTACACAAATTAACATCCAAAAAATGTCTATGAAAATTTTACAGGACAGTTATTCCATATAAAAATAAACTATAATCTTACACGCGTATTCGGGAAACGAGATAATCACAAGATCTAGAGACGATATAGAGATGAACTAGATTTACATTAGATATCGACTAGATGTGACTTGGATATCTAAGTCATAACTTGTCGGAATCGTTCAAGAGGACCTCCAGAATCGCGGAAACGTCAAATTTGACATATCTATCTTACAAATATCTTTAAATTATCCATATCGTAACTTGTTGAGGTCTAGTAGAGATCTAATTCATTTTCCGAATCGAGCCGTGAGTCAGAGTCTACGACTGCTACGCCGTAGTGCTACGGCTACGAAGTCGTGCCATAGTGCATTCTTCTTTCCTCTTTTCCTGGCTACTGTCCCAGTTTATTTGGAGTCACCGCTTTAAAGGATGCTAGCGCAAAATTGTAAAATATAACGAACTAGCTGTTTTTCATTTATTTTTAAATCTTAGTCAGCATACTTACCACAGAAGTAAAATTTTAGCATAAAGTAAGTGGTTAAGGGATATAGCCGAGACACAGAACATTCACTAATATAATATATTCGTATATGTAAGTATGCTTGGCGATCATTTTGCTAGAGTAGGTAGGCAAAATATAATCTTCAAATATCAGCGAACCAAGATGGTAAATGGGTTGTTTTCACAAACAACCCATTTACGCAACTCTTCTATTATATTGAATTTACATAATTTTATTCCGCACACGCAATAGGTAGGTACCTATCTAGTTTTGTGAGGTCTACATCTTTGTTGAATAATCTAGCGAGAGAGGTCTCTTCAGGTCGTTATATTGAGACCGTTAGAGCATTGTCAGCACTCACAATGAATGGGAATATTTAAAACTAGCAAGTACGGAGGGTTACAACTTACAACTGGATTTTTTTATGTGGCGTAGCTACTTACGTATATGTATTTATTTAAAGGAAATTGTTTAGGCTCTTTCCACCTTTATTGATTCGCCGTAGTTTTACTACCTAACGGTTGTTTAAATGAGTAGCTAGATCAGTGCCCCAAACGCGTTAGTTCCGCGTAGCATTATTCCCGATCGCATTTTTCCCCACTCGCGTTAGTTCCGCGTAGCATTATTCCCGGTCCCATTTTAACTTTAACTGAAAAAACTTTACTGCCCAAAGTAAACCTTAACATACAAAAAGCAGCAGCTTTAATGTCTTAAGGATTCTCTATCAATCAACGTTTAGGCAAAGTAGAGAGACAGCCCCAATGTTACGAGTATTTCAAAGCTGATGCTTCACTTACGTCCAACAAACTTTATAGCAAACATGGAATTGCCAAGACCCTTCTGGAATCGCAAAAAAGTTAAACGGCAGTAAAGTTTCCACATCGATTGAGAGACGTGTCCCGGCCACCAATTAATTAAGTTCTGCAAGAGCACAGTCACCCTATTTCCTAAGATAGCCCTAGCATGACGCCGCACTTTTAATTTTCTGGTGTCACGAGTTATAACGATAAAGTAGTCCCCCTTCATGCAAAGGAAAGTATGCGGTGAATGGGCCATTTATTAAAAGCCGAGAAAACTTTCTAGCACAAGTTTTCTATTCTGATAGCGAATGTACCTAATTTTATTATTTTATTAGGCTGGCTGGAATTGCTGCCCTAACACAACTGAATTTTTTTTTAACTTACAAAGGTGCATGCATATTGACTGCTATAGGAATTATGTTTGTACTTTGCATAATTATTATGCTTTACTTAAAAAACTGTGTAAATAGGGTGTTATACTGTATTTAAAATAAATTATTTTACACCATGCATGAAATAAAGCACCAGATAATTATTAGAAAAACACAGATCGGAATTATTTCTGAACACAAGTTCTATTCTATTTAATAAATCGGATAGAAGTATAAAAAGTAGGTGAGTTGACCGTGACGTCACGATGTAATGTTTCATATAAATTCCATATTAGCCAATCGTTTAGACAGTTCTAAAAAAGTAACGGATTCGACTAGTAGGAAAATACCCTATTGGTCAAAGGTTATGTATAACGTATATACGTCCATAGATAAATAGAGAATCAACGCGTTGGCATCCCTTGGCTGGGCAGTGAGTCGGTGAGTCCAGCGTCCACTCCGGGGCTGCCGGTGACAGGTAATCGATGCGGCTCGCTAGTTTATTTGGCTATCGGTTCCGCTCTCGTGTATCGAATAGATCTAATCGATATCCCTAACTCGATATGGTTATGAGTCGAGGGCTATTCGATTACGCTGATTTCGTTACCCCGCCGTTTACTCACTTATCCTATCGCTTACTTGCTTTAGTGGAGCGATAACATTAAATTAAATCTACAGTTAGCTTTTATTTTATGCTATCAAAGCTGAGCGTAAAAATAGAGGATATGAAAGAGTATTAGGTATATTGCTAGTAATATACAATTGTTGTTAGTCGTGCCTGTCGTGCATGATTTAAGCAAAAGTAAATTTCACTTATACAAAATGTTACTTTGCCTCCCTAGGTCATCTTAGATAATATAGTCAGCTTAAAACTAGGCCGGCCTCACTGTCATTCATTACTAATGAATAATTCCTTGATTAATTCAATATTGCTACCTTATTGGGTCACTGTTTAAGTCACCGCACGCTCCCCGAGATTAACTACATTATTATGGATATATCACACCGGGAATTGATATCGTATTTTTGCGACCGAATCCAACGAAGTCCCAACTCGGAAGTGTGAGGACGTGCCTCTTGAGGTCTTAGGGCCGCGTGATTGGCCCCATTGTGAACCTCAATAGTCTATCTCGAGACCGCTAACTCGCCCGTTTCACGCTTCCATTCGTCTTACCTTTGCCACAAGCGTTTGCGGTTGACTTCACATCAAAAGGCACATATATTTGAGCGACTGATTGTTTTGATTTGTGATGGTTGTTAAAGTCAGTACCTACCTATGATAAAAAAGATTAATAATTTTACTGGCAAATGTTATTTAGTGTAGGTACTTTTCGCTCTTAACATAATGTGTAAACGTGGAGTCACGGGACAGGCTTAGCCTAGTGTGATCCATAAAATTGATATATGTTATGTATATTTGCCTGATTTCAAAAATAAAATTCAAAAGTGAACTATGTCGTTGCCTTTTTCGAATAACTTAAAAAAATATTTTATAAAATCACAAGCCCAAATATTATATTTCATTCGTTTAGCCACAAGACGGCCAACGAAAAATTGTAATTACATGCCTTCATAAATGACAGAAAATTAAATGCAGACGCGCTCGCCCAGCGGCTAGTGACCGCTTACCAATAACTCAGTTGAATGGACCTCAATTAAGCCTCGAATTCTAACCTCGAACAAATCTACTGCTCAGAATACGAAAGTAATGAAGAAGACGACAATCGAAATGTAGATTACATCTCCACCCGAGATGGATTTTGTGAATTATTTCTAAGAAAATCTATAATCTGATTGTCGACACTTGAGTTACGCCTGTAGATTGAATTCAGTGGAAGCAAAAGGCATTTTTAATTTATGTGCGATCGCGTAGGTATATAATTATACGTACATATACATATGTGTTACCTAAAACCAGAGGCTATTGCGAATTACTGTAATAATTTAAAAACCGGCCAAGTGCGAGTCGGACTCGCATTCCAAGGGTTCCGTACATTACACAATTTTTAAAATAGTACATTACTACAGAGGCCGGGACGAAAGGGGTTGCCGGCCGAAGACATATAGACGGCCGAGCGAAGCGAGGCCGGATAGGCCTGAGCGCGGGCAACCCCATTTCCCGCCGAGGTACGAGTATGTATAGTGCTTTTCTCAAACATGCAATGAAATAAATAAAATAAAAAATCCACGAAACCCAAGTTTTATTTATAGAAAAAACTAAAAGTAAACTACACCCAAAATATAACCAACACGTACCTATATCATTATCACGCGTATGTTTTACACGAGTCGTGTATTTTTACTACCCGTATATTTTCATGTATCTTTGATTTTTTCGCCTTGTATCCGTCTGACTGTCGTTTTCGTCACATAAGTTTACATAGTCTTTCATGTTGATATCATGTTTCACATACATCGTTGCTTTATGCATGGAGTAAATAAATATAATTTCCACAGTGTTGACGAATTTGTAGTTACATTCATTTAAAATATGCCACAAAACTGTTTCTAATAAACTGTAAGCCATTTTTCTTAGTTTCTCAAATAATGAAATTGCCATAAGCAACCATATACATACTTCGTCTTTGACTTGGCGGCAGAGGCAGCAAGTTATTTAAAATCAATTCTGCTTACGCTGCCAATTCCAACACCTATGTACGATTACAATTAATATTAATTTCATTATTTCGTCGGAACTCATATTAAAATTAAAAAATCAACAACGCACCATAAATCCAATAAAACAGAATGAATATTTTTCAACTTTACCTCCATAAAAAATTAAAAAATATAACTACGCGTGTTTGAGTAGACCTTTTTACCGCTAACGTTTAGATGAAATATTTTAAATGTTTTTATTTGTGTAGTTAAATTTATAATTTAAAATTATAAAATTATAGAATGTATTATTTCTTAAGTTCATGTTGATTTTATACAAATAAAACTGCAAATTATAGCAAACATTGTTTTTTGTTTTTTTTTTTTATATGCGTAGTGGCAGAGTGTCATTACGAACCATAAAGCAAATACTGCCTCTTTTTTAATGGATGAATGCTCCACGATGCTGTGTCACAACTATCTGTGAGATGAAAATTAAAAAAGAGGACTTTGCCGGCCTAGGCCTGAATGGTCATACACAGATGTGTATGAAATTCCATTAACGACCTTTTGTCCTAGCCGCACCTGAAACGTCATACTTCGCAGCCTATTATAAGGAACATAACATCAATATTTCATTGCATGTTTGAGAAATAGTACATTATTGCAGAGGCCGGGAAAGGGCAATTCGTGGATGAGTTTCGATTTTGTCGGACGACGCGAAGCGGAGTCCGACAAAGAAGACGAATCCACGAATTGCTATTCCTGCCGAGGCATATATAGTGCTTTTCTCCAAACATGCGAGGAAATAAGCTAAAATAATTATTATTTAACCATCAAGCATCACTCAAATCAAACCTTCACATCCAAAATGTCAAAAACAATTTCCCTCTTTAATTAATTTTTAAAAGTTAAAGTTACAAACTTATTCTGCCATTCAGTATTCGTTCATTCAATATAATTGTGCAATATAGTTGGTCAAACCAACTTTTCAGTCAGTAAGAACCAGGAAAACTATACCCATCCTTTTCTTTTGGGTGCTAGTACTAGTGTAAGACAAAGATAGTATGATTCTCTTTGTCTATGTTTGAAATGAGAAAGTCCTTTGACAAACTATATAAGCTTTATGAACACGGATGAGATTTAAAAAAAATATAAAAATAATCTTTGATTTTATTAAGCAGTATTCGCACGATCATACACGTGAAATGATAGCTGATCGGGTCGTGTAGAAGCGTCTCGCGGAAATAATAATTGGCCGTTTGCGTTTTTTATTATTAAAAAGTAAAAAACACTACAGTAATAAGTTATTACTGTAGTGTTTTTTTACTTCCCGTCCGCTAGAACAGGACAGCGATAGTTTGATATTTTTTAATTAGAGTTTGACATTAACGAAGAACTTCCCGTAGTATTTTTGCTACAGTAAGGTGAACATTTCCGAGCGTATTGGAGAAAATGTATTTTTTATGTGAAACGTGAGTGAAATCTCTTTAAAAAATCCGTAGGGGTCGGATCAAAAACTAAGTAATTAAGTCCGACTCACGCTTGACTGTACATTTCTAATAGGTTTTCCTGTCATCTATAGGTATAGACCTATTTAATGTATTTTATTCAAAATTTTAGACCTGTTTCTAACTGTTTCTAAACTGTTTATTCGAAAATTATAAATAAAAAATATATTTAAGATCCTTACAATAAGCTCTTTCATTTGATATGTAACATTATATATATAGGTTGAAAAACTTTATTTGTTTATTTTCTCATTTACCCCCCAAAAGTGGCCCCCATGTTTAAAATTCATTTGTTTACGTTGCATATCCGTATTTGGGTCACAAACTTACATATGTATACCAAATTTCAACTTAATTGGTCCAGTACTTCCGGAGAAAATCGGCTGTGACAGACGGACAGACAGACAGACAGACAGACGCACGAGTTATCCTATAAGGGTTCCGTTTTTTCCTTTTGAGGTACGGAACCCTAAAAATCAATAACTACTATCCGTTTTACTGGTTAAAAAATCAAATCAAGATGCCACAGGTTTTTTGTGCATTTTTTTAATAAATTAAAAATTATGTATCATAGCAATTAAGTCGAAATTCGATTCCATGACCGGCTTTTTTTAAGAGGAGGAGGTTTTATTTTACAAACCGCCATTGGGTTAGTTTTTCAGAGGTTTTGCTTGTATAGGTATATGTATAAATTGCATACGGACGTTGCTGGTGCTATACATATTACAACAATGCCAGCCTTTTTAGCGGCTACCTGTCTAGTTTCAAGAGCATTGTTTGGACCGCACTTACACATATTAAACAACAGTGCAAGCACCTAAGTTGTCATATTCTTAATGGTCTCTTTCAATACGGGTACCTATCATCAATATCTAGTGGCTTTTTGTCTTCATATTGGTCATTCAAAGCGGTATTTGGGAAGGCTCCAAAGAGACAATGGCCAGCAGCTTTTAGCTAAATGATGACGACGTGCACTTTATGTTTGTTTATCACATCATGTTCTCTTACTTGTATCTGCATCCTAGAATGATTATTAAATTTATAACGATACATTTAGGATAACTATGCCACAGAACCAGAATGCTGTTTGAATAAAAACCTTAATAAAATTGACTTCCAAAAGAGTAAAATAAATATTCCTCTTTTAAATGCGCTAACAATTCTGATATGATTGAAGTCGGTGCCAAGCCAAATCTTAAAAACTTCAACACACAGCCTAACCGAATACCGACCCTGGTGCGGTTCGATAAGAAAGAAAGAGAGTTGTCTATTAGTGGTTTGTGGGTTTTGAGAGTTATGGACCGGTATTGTAACTATTTGGTTTGGCACCGACTTCAAAGATATGAATTGCTAGCGCATACAAAAGGCATAATATTGTATTATATTATCCTGTCCTCGAGTGAAGTCTCGGTAGCTCAGTTGGCAGTCGATGAGTTCAAGCCTCGCCTGAGAAAGGGAATTCTCCACTTTTAACTTATTTCTGAGCTTAATGGCCTCGTTTGTGACGCTTCTGCTTAATACTAAATTAATTGAGATGCACTATGGTTGTAAATATTTTTTAAATCTATAGACGTTTCAAACTATTTTGAGAAATAGTTTTTTTTTCGGGAGTCGGTTTAAAATTCGTTGTCGATAATCGTTTTTTGTCGTTAGTCGGGTTCCAAAGCGTAAATGCGTTATGAACTTCTTTTTATTTGCAAGCAAATACCATAAACAACTTAAGAATCTTAAGCAATTTTCTGAGTACAAAGTGTTCTAAGATCCCGTCTGATTTCTACATCAACACGTTGTCTGTTTTGGACAGTTCTAAAGAGGTTTTTAGGTAAAAAGCTTTTGCGGCAAAGCCCTCCTAAAGGTTACCAGATGTAATGGCCGTAAAGGAGACGTCACCGAGGCGCTACTTAAGGTATTTCCACAGAATCCTATGACAACATTTCTGTTTACTTGTTTACTTTAGATATTTGGCTGGCTGGAGGGTTTCGCTCCAGAGGAATTTATTTTGGACAAATAAGTGTGAAATTTGATTGAATATTTCATTTTGACAGAGGTATTTAATTATCGTTATTCATTAATACGGAATCTGCTCGAAATGATGGTAGACATTTGATTATGATTTTATTAAAATAAGCTAAGGGTATGGTGCTCTTGTCATGTATAATAATATACATGAAAAATTATCCGACAACTTGTGCTAGAAAGGTGTTTGAGATAGATATACCTAATCTTGCGGGTATCGTCTTGGGTCGCCCCATTAGTTTTTCGTCAAGTTCTTAAATTAGTCCTATTCTGCTTTTGTCACTCATTCTACATTCGTCACAATCGTCGGTGGCTTTCAATGTAGAATGAGTGACGAAAGCAGAATAGGACTAATTTAAGAACTTGACGAAAAACGAATTGGACGACCCAAGACGATACCATCTTGCGGGTGTTCAACCTTGAAATCGTTTTGTTTATCATAATGGCAAACCAATTTTGACACTATTGTCCCTATGGAAAGAGTCGATCTTTCTTACATGAATGTTCCCCATTTTCTACTAACATATAGGTTTTCCCACAGAACACAAACTTCTTTAGTGTGACAGGCTTCTATGTATAAGAACTGTAAGGGGAAAATTCAAGGTTCCTTGAAGCCTAGCAACAAGGAATTCTAGACATTCTCTCTTGGTCTATGTACTCGTAGCATTAAAGTATTTTCAGTTATATATCAACAAAATTGTATGATTTTATCCCAAATTTTATTACTCCGTTGGCAGGTTGATCGTAATAATTCACAAAAAAATGGAATCCATTATCGAATATAAATAGGAACTGTAAATAAACGTATGCTACGAACATAGCCAAAGGCATGATGTACACACAGCCGGTGTGATCCAGCATTTACCTAGCATCACTTTTCATCAAAAACAATACAAATCAAATAAGTATTAACTGTTTATAATGTAACTTACTATCAAGGAGCACGACGACGCGTAGTAATGCCGGTAACAAACTAGCTAGGCGCCGAAACGGAGACGGCAGGCGGTGATAAGCAAAATCGTTCTGCGGCATAATCCCCTCTCTAAAGAGGTATTATCCTCTAGACCACCAGCGCCTCCTAGTACCTGCTTTGTAAGTGGTAGACACGCTTTGGTAACTGCTTTTTGTTTTACTGCTGGTTAAAAGTTGGAGATAAAAGGATTAAAATGATTCATGATACGCAACATTATTCGTTTTATTGCGGTAAACCTAATACCTACAGTCGAGGAAAACAAAGGGTTGTTACTTTTAGGTTTTATTGCGATTCCTCTAGGATTTAGAAGCTAAAACATTGCTGTCGGTGACCGTACCCACATACTTGGGGGGACATTTTTATACTTATATTTACTTATGCCTGAATAGTACCTACCTTACGTAGTTGGGTGCCAAGGTGACAATAGTTTTCGCTACGATAGCGAAACGCTTCCTGTTTCTCTATCACTTTCATATTACAAAACAAAGTATTACCTACTAAGACTCCGCTGTCCGTCTGTTTATGTACGCCTCCCAAATATTTGGAACACCATTGTTCAGTGTATGGGAAAGATATAAAAATAATAGCAGATAGTGTAATAAAAGCACGGCATTGCATTGCAAGGGTTTGCGGGAAGGGAGGCGCACTAATGCCCCTCGGAGCGCGGATTACTTCATGAAATGGTTGCGCTTAGCGCCTCTCGGCGTGAAAGCTGACGGCGATCTGTTTGCTGCCAGGCACTCGACAATACCTACCTACAATCAAGTGTCAACAAGAAGGCTTAAGCATCCCTATAATCGCCTTAACATAAGATGGGTCTGACACTATACGAGTCTTAAGGAAATAGAGGCGAGATGAGACATAATATGTAACTTTGAGTCACAATGTCAACTAACCGAATACCTATTAAAGACTAGGTATAGTATGTACGTAATCGATAACAAAGAAATTGTAATTGATATGCATACTATTTTCATATTTCATTGTGTTAATCTGTTAATGTTTTAAACTAGCAATAAAAATGTCTTATTAGAACAGAGAAGTGCCACTTTGATCCGTCCTAGCAGTGAAGAAAAAGCTTTTCTTGAAAACATGATGTGACAAAACAATTATTTATTGTAGTAAACTCGTTATATGTGTTTGGGTATACCCTATATTGAATTTACCACAATACATAATTGTAGGTACTTGATATTATTTTAAGAATCATGATACTGTTAATTAGTATGTATGTATTTGGAATTCCATACTGAAAATTTGTTACAATAACTGGCCCATTCGAACGTCAGAATTAGGTATATCTAAATGATATCAGTTAGTTATCGTGCGTCTCACTCGCGCCAATAGGTACATGTACGAAAAACTACGAATGAAATGCTCGATAACTAAATGACTTAATTTAGATATATTTCTGATGTCAGTGTAGGTATGTTCGAATTGGCCTATTTCGTATATTTGGAAATCGGCGTTTCTTTATAATCGAAAAGGGTAATGTAATAACTACACGTATTTACAATTTTACACGTACAGTGCCTTAATTACTTCCATCATTAATTATGTAGGTACGATGGTACCCATTAACGCATAAACAAAACCACGGAATGAGCCACGCGGCGTGCAACGTATTTACAGTAGGTAAATAAGTTGAGTTACTTACCTACTCGTATACTTACTTGCCTTATTTTATCGAATATGTAGGTAATTAATTACTTAATGAAAACTGTACTAAGTACTAAGTGAAATGCAACCCATTTTTGTAAATATTATATTCATATCTTATTGAGGTTCATATCAAAAGCAAGGTTTCGTGCTGGCCGCTTTACTTACGTACTATGGTTAGAATAACATTGACGTGTTCTATATTTTACTTACTAATTTTCATTCACTGACATGTGTACTGCTTTTCTTTGATATTAATAAAAATTGTATTTGTTAACGCGATAATCTATTATTTACGTGCAACCTAAACGCTGGACCCCTTTGCGCTGCTCTGCCGTAATCCGGACAATGGTTATGGGCCCAGGGGTAGGTTGCAAAAAGTGATTAAGTGACGACGATTTTAAATTTTATTACGACTACTAGAAGTGTAATAAAATGAGTACACATGTACGTATTGATGCTTTATCCAAGGAGAACTACGACAGTTGGAAGCTGCAAGCAGAAGCCGTTCTCATAAAAAATGACTTGTGGAAGTACACTAACGGTAAGGTAACTAAACCAGCCGCACCTGCAGCGGACGCGAACGCTTCGGAAGCCACAACTAAAGCGGACGCTCTAGAAAAGTGGTTAACAGAAGACGCCAAAGCAAAATCTGACTTAATATTATGTATTAGTTCATCAGAACTACGCCACGTCAGAGACTGCAAAACATCGAGGGAGGTATGGTTACGACTAGAATCTATTTACGCCTCTCGTGGGCCCGCTAGGAAAGCAATGTTGTTAAAACGACTATTGTTACATAAAATTAATGAATCCGGAGATTTTCGCGAAGAAATTGGCACATTTTTTGACGCTGTGGACAAATTGGAGGCAATGGAGGTGAAGATTCACGATGATCTTTTATCTATCATGTTATTATATACCTTGCCATCTAGTTTTACAAATTTTCGCTGTGCCATTGAAAGCAGAGATGAATTACCGAAACCAGAGGTTCTCAAGGTAAAGATTTTAGAGGAATATGAGTCTAGGAAAGTAAATACAGCCGAAAGTGATGTAATGTATGTACGTGAAAAAAGGAGAACTTGGAATAATCGGAAAGTTAATACTAAAGGAGAGCAAGGGACATCACGACCACAGGACCACTCGGGGAATGACAAAAACGATGGATATGAAAGAAGAGTAATGAATTGCTATCGTTGTAATCGAGTCGGCCATAAAGCCGCGGATTGTCGGGAAACAAACCCAAAACCTAGACAATATAGTAATGTTGTGGATGAGGGACTAATGTCTTTAAACGTTTCAGGTATACAGGAATGCAACATTGTTGATGACCTTAAACAACAGTGGGTGCTTGATTCCGGGTGCACGTCCCATCTTTGCAATGACGTTCACTTATTTGGAGCTACACTTAAACAATACAATGGTAAACTAAAGTTGGCTACTAACACGAGCGCGGAGGTTCAAGGTAAGGGCTTAGTTAGACTATCGGCATTGACAGAGAGTTCAGCACAACCTATTGAATTTAAAGACACCTTGTATGTGCCAGATTTGAGAACTAACTTAATGTCGGTGGCAAAAGTTACGGATAATGGCTATGATGTATATTTCACACGTGATATAGCCAAGGTATTGGACAAAAGTGGCAATGTTAGGTTGATTGCTAACCGTAGAGGTAACTTATATTGTCTACAAGAATGTGAATCTGCAAACGCAGTTGCGGATTGCAAGATAGATCTTCGACTTTGGCATGAACGCTTAGGACATCTAAATGCCAAAGATGTTACTAAATTGTTGCAGAAAACTGGTCATGAGGTGAGTCAAAGTTTGATTCATATGAATGTACTACGTGATTGTGATATTTGTGCAAGAGGTAAGTTGTCTGCATTACCGTTTTCTGACTCAAGCGGTCCATGTGATGAGAGACTGCACATTGTTTATTCTGACATAGTAGGGCCCATGAGATGTGAAGCGAAATCTGGTGCTAAATATTTTATCACTTTCATCGACGACTGCTCACGTTGGTGCGAAGTATATTTTTTAAAGAATAAAAGCAAAGCTTTGGAAGCCTTTAAACTCTACAAAAGTTATGCTGAAAACTATACGGGATTGAAGATCAAATATTTTCAATCAGATAACGGCCTTGAGTATTGTAATTTGGAATTCAATGATTATTTAAAGCAAGAAGGGATACAGAGGAGGCTAACTGTGCCACGTACGCCACAACAAAATGGAATAGCGGAAAAAATGAATCGTACTCTGATTGAGATGGCCAGATGTATGCTCTTAAATAGCGAGTTGTCCACAGGTTTTTGGGCCGAAGCTATCGATACGGCATGTTATATTAGGAATCGCTGCCCGACATCTAGTCTAGGAGGTGACATACCATATGAGAAATGGACTCAGAAACCGGTAAAGATCCACTATCTACGGAAGTTTGGGGAGAAGGTTCATTTTCTGAATAAAAACCCTAATAAAGACAAATTTGATGCCCGCGGGATACCTGGAGTATTCACTGGCTATCCAAAGACCAATAAAGGCTTCAGAGTATGGGTGCCACAAGAAAGAAAATTTGTTGTTTCAAGGGACATCAAATTCAATGAAAATGTGCTCACTGGGAGCATGTTGTTAAGAGATGAGAAAGACATTCTTGAAATTGACGCTTTTCTTCCTACAGATGCTGTAAAGACTCAAGATGCAAACAATATAGATGAAAAACAAGGAAAAGTTGAAATTGCCCTCTCTAAAGACACAGAAGATGTGAACATGCCGATTACGACAAATAATGTGGAAAGAGAACAAGAACTTGAAACTGATGCACAAGATATTATAGAGTCAGATGAGGATTCGCCACCTGTGGCAGAAACTGTTGAGAGAGAACAGGAAGAGGAACAGGAGAGATCGGATGAAGTGCGCAAAGTTACATTGAAAAGAGGACCTGGTAGACCAAAATTCTTGCACACCGGACAACCAGGACGACCAAGAAAAATCTACAATTATATTGAAGTAGAGGAATGTAATAGGGAATTTGAGGAAGAGAACACTACTGAAGAATACAGGGACTGCATGGTAGATGAAAAGGATGTAGCAGAAGAATACAGTGACTGCATGGTCGACGAAAAGGATGTTACTGAAGAATACAGAGATTGTATTGAGTTTACAGGTGTAGCAATGGGAATATCTTTAGATAATGCCCTGCGTAGTGAAGAACGATTCGAATGGGAGCACGCAATACTCTCTGAAATAAGAAGTCTCGTACATAAAGGGACCTGGACTATCGTCAAAAGGCCACCAAATACAAATGTCGTTGGATGCAAATATGTATTGACCACTAAAGTTAATGTAGATAAGACTAGCAAGAAGAAAGCCAGACTAGTGGCGCAAGGATTTAGTCAACGGTTTGGAGTAGATTACGATAAAACTTTTGCACCCGTTGCCAGACTAGAAACAGTACGACTTATGATGGCCCTAGCTGCAGAAATGGACCTAGAGATTCACCAACTGGATATAAACACTGCTTATTTGAACGGTTACCTTGAAGAGGAAATATATATGCGTATTCCTCGATTGTTAAAAGAATGTTTGCTAAAACTAGTGTATGATAATAATGAAGATCCTATGGTGGTGAAGAACGCGAAACAAATGCTTCAAGATTTGGAAGCAGGTGGCGACGCATGTCTATTACAGAAATCTTTATATGGATTAAAGCAGGCAGGCCGACAATGGAATAAACGATTTGACAAGAAGTTAAAAGACATGGGATTATTACAAAGCCTCAACGAACCGTGTCTTTATATGAGGAAGCACGAAGGCGAACATTTATTTGTCCTAGTTTTTGTTGACGACGTACTGATCGCATCAGAAAATGAAAACCACATTATACAATTTAAGAATGAGTTGAGAAATGAGTTCGACCTTAAAGACTATGGCCAGGTTAAATACTTTTTGGGAATTGACATTAGGAGACATAACAATGGCATTGTGTTGTCACAAGAAGACTATGTCAAGACTTTGTTGGAAAAATTCAATTTATCTAATTGTAATGCTTGCAAAACTCCAAGCGAGTTATCTATAAGTATGCCTAACAAGGTAATTGAGGGCGAAGTTAAAGAAAAATGGCCGTACCGCGAGCTTATAGGATCACTCATGTATTTATCGGTAGCGACTAGGCCCGATATTACGAATACGGTGATTAAGCTTGCTCAGTTCGTAAATAATCCCGATTCGAGCCACTGGAAGGCTGCTAAAAGAGTTTTACGATACCTTAAGGGAACGGCAAACTATGGTCTTATTTACCACAAGATCGGTAAGTCAATTCAGGCATACTGCGATGCAGATTGGGGAAGTTGCCCAATAGATAGGAAATCTTATTCAGGGTACTCTTTCATTCTAGGAGGGGCTAGCATTTCTTGGTCTTCAAAAAAGCAGAGAACAGTAGCGACTTCAAGCTGTGAAGCTGAATATGTTAGCCTCGCGGAGGCTCTAAAAGAAGGTCTATATCTCCAAAGTTTACTGACTGAGCTCGGTTTACCAAGGTATGCTGATATCTCTATAAATACCGATAGTCGATCTGCTATGTTTCTTGCCCAAGATCCTGTGTTTCATGGTAGAAGCAAACATATTGATATAAAGTACCATTTCATACGGGGGACTTTAAAAGATAACAAAAGTATCGTTCTGGGACATGTACCTACGGAATCAATGCTCGCAGATGTGTTGACAAAAGCACTACCCAGCATAAAGCATAACAAATGTATTATTGGTCTGGGTCTCAAACCCTTTTAACAGATATTGTACATTTGGTTAGAATTCTCATTTATTTTTGTTTGATCTTAACGTATTACGTTTTATATTATCTCACTAATATATCTTATGAATATTGGCCATATGTTAAACAACTAACTTTGCTTTTGAGGAGGTGTATTGAGGTTCATATCAAAAGCAAGGTTTCGTGCTGGCCGCTTTACTTACGTACTATGGTTAGAATAACATTGACGTGTTCTATATTTTACTTACTAATTTTCATTCACTGACATGTGTACTGCTTTTCTTTGATATTAATAAAAATTGTATTTGTTAACGCGATAATCTATTATTTACGTGCAACCTAAACGCTGGACCCCTTTGCGCTGCTCTGCCGTAATCCGGACATATCTTGTAGGTACCTAAACCATTTATTTTATCTATACTTTTTTATGCTCGTTATCTACCCAAAAAGGGAATAAAAATAAATACTTAAGGAGTAATATTTCCGTTAAATAGATCAAATCAAATACTAAATTGTTTAAGTCAAGGTCGGTAGGTACTTACCTATCTAAAGTTTAGATATTATACCTTAAGTTTAAATTCTAAACCGAATATCATTTTGAATAAAATTGTTTTCTTGAAGAAAATGCGGCGTCGGTCTAGTGACAGCGCCGAGTGTTCAGGTGTAGATATAACCGGGAAGGATTCGAGGCAGCGCCTCCGCCCCCGATTGTCTAACTTCGCCTGACACTCCGGACAAACTCGAGAGAACTTTTTTATTTTCACCGTTCTATTGGCTTCCTCGTTGAAACTTCGGCACCACCTAATGGATACCAACTGTCATCGGTTTTTAAAGCTGAGTGACGTGCCATTGTAATTTTATAACTGACCGTCTATTGGAGCGGAAGGGAGTGCCTTTGACAAGTCAATGGATTTTACTTTGGACGCGTTATTAGAGTTTTTCAATAAGGATTGCGAAAGGGCTTTAAAATAAAGTCCGGTTTTGTATGTAGAAAAAAGTGAAATATTATTACAATAGGCCACTAAAGTTCATCGTAGTTATGATGTGTTCCAAAAAAAAGGTATAATAAGTAATTAAATGCAGCATATAGCGTTGTTGTAACACGGACATTACATTTAACTCAACCAAACAATTGAAATCTGTGACATATCAATGTCATTTCGAACATCCATCGACCGAGATTGTACTTAAGGTTAGTAGCAAATGTATGAACTCATTCTAAACACTAATCAATATGTAAACCGGGCCTAAGGCAAGTGTACACGCTTGTAGAGGCCTTATAAGAAAAAAATATTGATTATCTCCGAAATGGAGTTAATTAGAATATCGGTGTCTTTGAGAAAGTTACTTGATTTAAGCTGTGCAAGGAATGCACCCTTGCAATTAACGGAAAAAAAAACACGGTGTATAATCTATTAGTTTGTCTTTAAGTAATTGATAATTTAATATTTGTTGGATATAATGAATAATTATTAACGTATTGTCGACAAAAATACGTTGTATAAAAATTTTAACTTCACTTGGCCAGACTAAAAAGGAACAAATCGCAAATGGCCAACTAACTCTTTCTGTTCAAACATTACTGCAACTTCGAGCGACGTTTAATAAATGTCTGCCAGTTGACACGCGTTGCCTTTAACGGAAAAGAATGCGAGATACAAGTTTCCCCTTTGAACATGAATTCACAATGGGTAAAACTGCATTAACTTACTTATTACGGTCGTTTTACGCGTTATTGTTAAAAATCGCTATTTTGGATTTATTCTGTAGGTTTGACATACCTACAGGTGCTGTTTTTCCTACGGCATGGTTACGAGAGCAAGAGACATCTGTAACCATTATTACAGCATAGCTTGACACTATGTGATGGTTGACATCATTAAACTTAAATTTAGGCTAGGTATCTGAAATTAAGCAACCTCCGTGACACTTGTATAGCTTTTCCCGTGGTCTAGCTCTGTTCTTTTTGTGTATTGTAAAGTAAAATATGTACTTACATAATGTGTATTTATACCTATTATACACATTATGTACATATTTTATTGTCTTAGCCTATAACCAGCGTGTGCCCTCTGGAATGTTCCTAAAGGTGTGCAGTAAACAAGATTGTTTTGTATTGTATTGTAATGTCTACTTTGAACAACGCCATATTAGAAATTAGAGGTTAGCTTAAAGGCTACAAATATAGACCCACACATTTATTTTAAAAGGCTTGCACGGCGCGGGCCGCCCGGGGCGGGTCGCTTGGCGGAATATAATAATAGTCGTCGGGGCACCGCGGAATATCATCTCGGTACATTGTGAGAGGCAGGATGCTCATTAGATGAACGCCCCAGGCCTCCGCCCTACCTCCCCTCGCCTGCTGTAAGTACGCTTCTTTGCCTAGTGCTGCACTTTACAGCCAAATTAGTTACTCACCCTATTTAATAATTGACGAGCCGTTCGTGGTGTATTCGCCATAATGAAGCTGCAAGTCCAATAGCTACGTCAGGATAAACATTTAGGTAAATACTGAGAGCAAGTATTCGCCTCGGGTCTTCATGTCTCAGACTTTGTCTCTTGTTGTTTCGAGAGTTGTTACAATGTATGGCATTCTACATATACATATAAAGTTACGTTAAAGCTTCTTGGTGGTTCAACAACACTTACACTATATTGCAACAACGTGCATGTGCAGCAATCATAGCAGAGTTTTGGTTCAACATTGATTAGTTACACTAAATAAAATTCACCATACTCCTCTGTATGTGTGTAGAGAGATGTGTATTAAAGAGTATTAGTGAGTCCATACCTACATATTTGTCAGCTGTAATAGGCTACGGTATCCGCTTACTATAAGGCGATCTGTGCGAATATGATGGTCGTTCTTGTCTACGTGACAGCGTGATAAAACGGTGTCCGTCACTTTCTCTCCCACGGTGTTAGAAAGTGACAGTTAATTTATCACGTGGATAAAGATGGATAAAGCTATCCATAATACGCCGGCTGTATGTTCGTTTACTCCGCTGTCGTTAAATATAAAAAAATATGCTTTAATATACTGCCAGTAAATCACCTTCAAAAAATATTGAGGCAATTTATTAGATATCTCAGGTTGTTCTGAAACGGTTTAAGACGAATTCCTATACTAGTTAGTAAGTCAAAGGAGTAACATCGCTTGGAGTTTCTGAAGCCGATGTAATATTTTAATCTTATCATCGGAGTCAAGTTTCATGTCTCGAGAGGAAAGTTTGAGATCCGCGGTTCGAGTTTCAAGACGAACGACGACGAACTCGCAACTGTAACTGCAAGTGTTCTACTCTCGTGACGTTGAGACAATAAAAATTATACGACAGTACTCTATTGCGTTCACACAACAAAATTAAAACTTAACTGAAAGTTATTTCAAAGTTAAACATTTTATTTTGATACTTGAAGTGCTCTACTTCTATAAATCTTATTAGCATACTTACTTAGGCAGTTATTTTTTTTCTCTCCGCGTGTGGTCCATGGGAGCCTTTTACATCTCCTTAAATACCAACCAAATTTTTAATAACTATGAAGACATATTGGATATTTACATAGCTACTAGATTGAATCATTGTTATTTTTTAAATGATCTAATTATTCTTATTTATTATAAAACATAATATTTTACAAAAATTGACTTTGGCACAGAATAAATAATAGTACTAGGTACAGAAGACTCACTCTCTAACAAAACGCGTCTGTTACGATCAGCACAGATATGGCCGCTAGGTGGCGACAGCGCCACGCGCGGCTAAGGGCAAACCCCAAAATTGGGGTCGAACGGATGTACTTTTAGCTACCTGTAGCAAAGCGACGAAATCGCGGAGTGAGACACGCCTGACTTTGGCTTGGTTGCTGAAAAAGTATGTAGGTTGTATTGTATGTAAGGTTGTGTAGTATTTGATTTTCTTTCTGAGCGATTATTTCGAGAAATAATCTTTTTATAAAAAAAAAATGGTTCGTACACCTACAGCATAGGGTTGAAGCTTAGAGCATTTAATGAGTGGCCATTAAGACCTTACCCCTCTGCCGAAAAACTTGCACAATTGTGCAAACTTTTGTATGGACTGACATGGCTATTTGTACGTTACGTATACTCGTAAATTATGTAGAAATAGGAATATATTTGACGTCCCCTCCCCCGCAAAAATTGGCAGACTGTTTCGTAAAGAAAATGATAGCGATGACATCTCCAGTTACTAAATGCTCTAAGGGTTGAAGCGATAAAAATAATTCATGCCCACATTACGTGCCCCTAATAAAAAAAAACTACTTTTTATTTTACTACTTTGTTGGTAGTTGGTATGGTTGATTTACATAACTATCTATGCCAAATTGCAGCTTACTAGCACTAATGATCGCGGAGGAAAGCCTCGGACGGACAAATAAAAAAAAAAGTAGCTCTTATCGTCATCTGTATTTTATATTGTTAAATTAACCAATGAAACAACAAAAAGAGGTTCTTCAGAGCTTATAACAAAAGTATACCGTGTGTTCCGTGAAATAATCTCTTTTGTTCCAAGTTGGAGCTAACTAATAAGTGCTCTCTAAGTTAAGGAAGCCTTGTTTGGGGGCTTCCGATATTTGTTAAACCCGTGTCCGTTTTGCAAGATGCCGGCGCGAGATAATTAATGTGTGGAACCTCTCACAAACTCCGAGTAGATTAACAATCTACTAATTGAATAAAACTTAACTACCTTCGTTTAACTTTAGTGTAACAATTTTGAGGTTTGTTTAGGAAATTTGCTAGCATTATTTTGCTAGCATTACTTGTAGGTAATTAGTTTACCTTCCACAAATTACACGCATTATATAAAAGGTTAGGATTTGGCTTAGGTTAATGATTTGCCTATTGAATCATTTAAAGAACTTTTTCTTCAACACCTATTTTTATCGTACATACATATCTAAGCTTTTGAAATTGTTAATTATTTTTTACACTTAAAAAAAAGTCTCTCACAGAATTTTTCAACAACTTATAAACTTGTTCATATGTTCCGTAATGGACGGTACTTACCCAATCAAGATGGCGTTATAAATGGAGGGTGGCTGCGCAATTAATCGCTCTGAAGAATGCAGCCAGCTGCAACAGTGCACTGATAACATACCTCGTAAGATAAATAGTCTGGCCGTCGGGACTGATGCTCTTATTGCTTACCTAATGGCGCAGCCGAGCAATAGAAACGTAGGTTAGAATAAAAGTTGTTTACGTAAATCCTGTAAAAAGTGTGAGTCGGACTCGCGTATCAAGAGTTCCGGTTATAGCGTTCCGTGGCCAATATGGCAAAAAACAGAACCCTCGAACCCTATTCTATTAACTAACAATATTTTTAAAATCGACTCAAATTACCTACATTTTTTTTATAGAATTTCCTCTAATCTGCAATTCCTGTTAAATACCTGAATTAGAATTTCCGGTTTTACCATAATTAAAAAAATAGGACCAGTAGTTTCCTCGTATAATGTATTTTTTAAACACTGGCTCTTTCATGTTGGGTAGGTACCTCTACTCTTAACCAAACGTAACGAAGTTTTGTTTCAAATCGTCAAAATGTCTCTATAATCAAAACCTAACATTGTAAGGCAAACTGCCGTATTCGAACTTCAAGATATTCACAAGAGACGACACGTACTAGCTCCATTCTAGATGCGTTATAGTTTAGATATCAACTAGTTCTCTTTTGCAGCGCAATTCGGGCAACCAATGTCACTTTTACGTTAGATAAAGTAAGATATCTATTAGATGTGAATAGGATCTCTAAGTCATATCCTGTGGTAATCGTTCAAGAGTATCTCCAGAATCGAGCAAATGTCAAATTTGACAGGTTAGATCTTAAATATATCGTTATCGTATCTTGGTGATGTCTAAAAGATATCTAATAGACGTCTATTTCAAAATCCGAATCGGGCCCAATGTTGATACTTGGGTATGTATTTAGTTGTAATCTTAAAAGCAACTTCATTAAGAGTCATTCGAGGTAATGATACCATAACTCCGGTCTTGTCTGGATTCGGCATAATCCCACGCTCACGAAACTCCCTGTATATAGAGAATAGAAATACGATTAGTGGGATTTGTTTAGTTTGATTGGAGTAAGGGTAAGCCTGTACTGCGGAGAGATAGCACGATTTCTCGGTGTACGCAGCTGATAACTCCAATTCGGCGTAGCTGCGGGATTGGTTAATCTGTAAGCCAGCTTCTACGATAAGCATCTAAGTCAGATGTTGTCTATCTTGCTTAGGGCGCTTGGTAGTGACTTAATGACTCGGAAATCATTCGGGTTAAGTTCCTTTGGGAGCGGATTGAAAGATAAGAGGTTACAGATTTGTTGGTGTCAGTGTCTCCTGAGAGGCGCTCGGGAGTAGGGGTCGTAAACCGGTAATGAGAGCCCGAGGATGCTAGTGTACTAATTCTATTCGATCTGCTCAAAGCCCGGGTGATGAAGTCGCGTCCACTTTGTAGTTGCTACCAAACCTAAGATTTGGTTATATTCAGAGAAGAAGAGAAGGTATTTTAAAATAATAGGTACTTACAGATATGTTTGTAAATAAATACACATCATATCATTACCATCATCAATATCACCAGCCTACATTCGTCCCAGTGCCGGGCACAGGCCTGTTTCATTGTAGGTACGACTGACTTATATAGGTTACATAGGTACCTACTCGTAAAAATTGTATTATTATAAAGCCGCCCAAAATCATGAAAGAGGCTTACCAATAAATCCAATAATATTGGCGATACCTTTTAAAATGAACGTCGAATATTAATTAAATATGAAAATGCTCATTAAGTACCTACCTACATAGTTATTCCAAATGACGCACCAACTTAACTGTTCGTCAGTCACGCATATATCGTAATTTTTCTGCTCAGGCTCAGGCAGAAATATCTACAATACTTATATCAAAATAGAACAGAAGTTTATATATGTCGCAGTAAGATAGATAAAGCCGTTATATAGTTATAACCCTAGGGATATAATTATATGTCGTAACATAGATATACGAAAGCGATTCATTACTATCTTACTAGGAATATAACTATAATACGTCTTTAGTTTAGTGATATAGTTATAATACTGGATTAAGTTTAGTGAAATAATTGTAGGTAGGAGTGCGGAGGGGCGGCGGAAGTAGGTATAGTTATATCCCTAGGGATATAGTTATATGCCGTATAATACGTATTATAATCATATTCCTAGTAAGATAGTAATATCTTACTAGGTTACGGTATTTGATTAAACTAATATGGTTAAATGGTTATAAATCTGCCAGGGAATCAAAGAAAACAGTAATTATACCGATTCGGTTTTATTTTTATTACAAAATCAACTTTGTTGGTTGCAATTAGTTGTAATATTTTTTAGCAATGTTACGTAAAATATAATATATTACCATATTATAACAATTTATTCATATATATGGTACAAAAACAAGCCAAAAAACAATAAATAAAAATTATTACTATCTTACTAGGAATATGATTATAATACGTACTATACGGCATATAACTATATTCCTAGGGATATAACTAGACTTCCGCCGCACCGCCGCACTCCTAAGTACCTACAATTATTTCACTAAACTTAATCCAGTAATATAACTATATCACTAAACTAAAGACGTATTATAGTTATATTCCTAGTAAGATAGTAATGAATCGCTTTCCGTATAACTATGTTACGACATATAATTATATCCCTAGGGTTATAACTATATAACGGCTTTTTCTATCTTACTGCGACATATATATCAACTCGTTTATTAGGGTTAGGCGTAGGTTCTTATTAAATTATAAGTTTGCCGTTGGAAGCATATTTAAAGGCATTTTCCAAGAACAGACATTTAGATGGTTTAAATGAGTCATAAAAACGTTATTTGTGGGTAATTTGTAATAAAAAAGAAGGGATTATGACTAACGGTACACTCTAATGGAAGGTTCCGTCAAAAAAGTATCTTCGCGACACTTCCCCCTTTTTACAAGCTTTTATTTAGTTTCACCTGACCGTTTGTCCGACTGTAATCAAATCTTGCTAGTTAAATTTGATCCACTTCCCGGTTTCCGATTGAGCTTAAATCTTGCATGCATATCGGATAACAATGCAATTTTATGGTACCATCGAGCTGATCTGATAATTGAGACAGGAGGTGGTCATAGGAACTCTGTGATGAAACAACGCAACCTAATTGTGTTAGGGGTTTTTTGAATTGTCTCGATGAGTATAAGTTGTCTGTCGTAAGAAAAGTACAGTCAGCGATAAAAGCTTGTACCAAAAATGAAATTTTTGCCAAAAACTTAGTATAAAAAGAGAAGTTTTTTGGAAATAGCCCATTAACAGGTTAACCAATCATGTTCAATATCATTTTAGTAGAAATTAATAACGTAAGCTATTTTCATGATTTTTTCCATAATTTTTATACGCACGGTTTAGGGCCGGTACAGACGGACTGCAACCAGGCCCCTATTTCACCAACGTGACAGGTGCGACAATTCGACAAGTCCCCTTGTTGCTGACGTCACAGTAGGGAATGCAAATCGGTTATTTTCGGTTATATTTTGTATGGAAATAATCGGTTATTAACCGAAACCGCGGTTATTTCCATACAAAAAATAACCGATTTGCATTCCCTACGTCACAGGCATCCATGGGCTACGGTTATCGCTTACCATCGGGCGGGCCGTATTCCTGTTTGTCAACATCATTGTATTATTTAAAAAAACTTTATTATATCGGCAAAAAACAGCTATTTCTCTTGTGATGTTTATGATGATAATGATGACAATTGTCACAAGATTTCAAAGACCTTTCGGTAATTATTGACAGCAAATGAGTTCTGTGTCGGAATTTCGTGACAATTGTCGTATTTCTCGTGACAATTGTCATTAGCTTCGCAAAATAAGTACTTATTTACTGGCGATATAATGGAGTTTTTTTTAAATTAACATGTTGGTGGCAAACAACCACACCGCCCGTCTGATGGTAAGCGGTTACCGTAGCCTATGGAGGCCTGTGACGTCAGTAACAGTGATGTCGACTAATGCGACATTTGGTCACGTTGGTGAAATAGGGCCCTGAATGCAACCAGACTGCAACATGTACATATGCTTTAAGTTACTTTCTAAATTTGGCATGATTTCGATCTACCTATATAGCAAAATTATGTTCGTACGCGTACCTACATATTTAGTCGTAGTTTTCCATTTAGGCAATAAACCGTTTTACTGGAAATTGGCAGTTACAGTTGAATTATTATACTAAGAGAGGTTGAAATGTGGCGATAGCAAACGTCTCGAGAGTCAAGCCTCGGAGGAGGCTCCCTGATAATTGACGCGCGGGAAATTACACGTCGGCCCGCAGACAGTTGTTGATGACGTCAACACTTGATTATAAACGATTTATTTGAGAAATGACGCTTTGCGGTGGGGTGTTCCGACCCCGTCGCATACTCTGTACCCGGGTCAATTGAACGGGAACAAGGGAAATGAATATTCGCACCTAATTAACTACGAGTGGCCTTCAAGATCTAGACCTACGATAAGGATGTATGGAAATTGATTTCTGTCGGGAACGTGATCCAATTGCCTCTGCAAAGCCGTTTGTATTCGTACCTATCACTATAGGCTAATCTAGTTAATTATACCTAACTTATAAGTGAGAAATACTGTATAATTTTAAGACAACTTATCTAAACATTCAAACAATAATTATAATTAGTATAATATTGAATCTGTCAGAATTCTGTCTTTAACTTTTATATGGCGGGTAGCTGGCAGAGAAATAAAAGACATGTACGGTCAAGTAATTTAATTTCAGTACCATTTCCTTCTCACAGTGACAATACCAGTATGTGGTCCTTATTTTGACGACTTTCATATTGATTGTCACTGTGATTGATAAGGTACGACATGGTACTGAAATTTAATTCTTAGTATATGTAGGTACATATTTATATTTTTGCCCAAAATCCTACGCGAATTGTGCTTTTGTCTGATAATGGGGGTAGTTATTTAAAGTTTAAATAATTAATTATTTGAAATAAACGTTTAATGAATGTGCATTCATTAAAATATCTATTGGAAATTAATCCGAAATTACCGGTATACTGCGACACAACAGACCGGCGTGGCGGGTAAGTGGCGGGTAATTAATGGGCAAATGAGGAGGTATTATAGCACAACCCCGGTGAAGCTACGCACAGCTGCATCTCTGCACTAAGTTTATTAGAGCGCCAGACTCATACGAATTTAGCCACGTGTGTTAACGGGAAGATGGATCGACGGCGCACAATATTGATGTATCCTGGAAAGTATACATTTTTTGAGGGATATAATTTTTATACGCTCGAATTTAGTATGATCGAACTTTTCACATACCCTATAGGTACCTATTATGTACTTTTACCCTGAGATATATGTATCGACAAATTTTAGGGTTTTTAGTTGCTTTTCATCATATTTATTTTGTAATTGAAATTGAAATTGAAATTGAAAATCTTTATTTCAGGTCTGTCGACCCATATTCTGTTAGTATACACGGTGCTTAAAATATGTTAGTTGAGTACATACATTGTAAAATAAATAAATTAAATTAAAAATTAAATTACATTAAAAATAATAAAACAATTAAAATCTAAACCAATTAAAATACATAAAAAAATAAAAACACAAATCATTTTATTTAACATATTGCCATACTGATTAATGATATTACTGTAATAATAAGTGTATTTTTATTGTTTTGTAATCAATATACAAGACAGTGTTATTAATTTTACACGTCAATATCCTTAACGCGAAGCTTAACCAGCAGGAATCCCAGCAACCGCTTGTATTCCGAAGCTGGATTGCACCGAGAATGCTATGTGAAACATAATGAATTAAATTTTACAAAAATTACAATTTTAATTGAGTAAACATGAGCTGAGGGCACACGGGTAAAGTAAAAACTTTATGAATACCGATTGATATTAAGTAATAATTACGAAGAAAAGAGGTTAGGTGTACAAAATTAAGAGTTATTATTTTATTTTATAATATATATTGTTAAAAAAAATATAAAAAGTAAATGTATTAACCCTTTACCAGGCTGACAAAAATGACAATCGGATGTCAGTCTTATTAATTGAATATATAATACAAGTTTGAAGTGACGTATGTGGGAAATATATTTCCTTCAGCCTGGTAAAGGGTTAATTTATTTTTTAATCATAAATCACTCAATAATCGTTCCTTTGTAAGAAAACAAACTATGTATGCGATATATGGTCACGCATATGGGCGGTATCACGTGGTTAAATACGAAAGAGGGGATCGGTGTTCGCAGCCCGGGGTGTTATTCCAATCGGCTACAGAGCGCTGAGTGGACATTTTTAATAAGAGTCAGCAATAGCGAGCTCTCCAATTAAGTAGGTATGCGCAAAGTCATTTTGAATCACAAAGATAAGATACGAGTCAGCTATGACATGGCGAGTAACGGCGAGTTGTCACGGTAATAGAGGACGATCGTGATTTACTGTGAATAAACAGTTTGCTACGGTTATGATACGACTTTGACGATCGGTGCGCTTGGTGATTGGTACACATCTTACTCACAACTTCCATTGCACCAATGAAGTTAAAAATAAAATAAAGTTGTAATGTAATCTCATTTAATATGCTTTTGTAAACGTTACCTATCTTTCATGTAACTCTTAACAGCACTGTAGTCGACTCTCCCGGGCTCGCGCGACCAATACCAATATGAGACAGCCGCGCAGCCGGTTTAACCGCGCACCGCGGGCGCCGGCAAGTATTGCTTCCTAACGCATACCGAGTGTTTGCAGACGGAGATTGCAATATTATGTACCAATCTCGAGCCTTTTCCGCGCTGCACGTCCACAATTGGAAATGTTACGCTGTTGTGATTTGAATGCATTGTAAACGTTTTCAAACTACCTTTAAGAGTGGAGTCAATTCACCATGGACTCCATGTTTTGATTAAAAAGGAATCAAGATAATGAAAAAGAAATTCATAATTGATCGCCATTTGCAATATTGTTTACCTGCGTGTTTTGCACCTTACTTTGGTTAACCAAAGAGCATTCGTTTTACGTTTGTATCTGCTGCCGTTAATACTAAATACAAATAATATGTCCTATGATGGGTACGAGTACAAAATATTTATCTACGAGCATAACTTAACTAAATAATAAAGCTGCATTAAAACTACAAACTTATATTGGCTTTTAGTTCCATAGTAGAGATAGCTTCGATATTTGTTCATAGATTAACTTTTCTCGACTAAAGTCAAGCCGCGTGTGCCCATTGCTTGCCGCGTGCAAGGATATTTTAATGCTTAAGGGTGCCACTGTAATGGTGACCTCGAGATGCGTGATCAGAGAGTGCATGTGTGCGCCTATTGGTTAGACTGCTCGTGCAACTCACCTGGACTTGGTAAGCCATTGCAGTAACAGGCCAGGCTCTATCGCACGGTATCCGATGAGAAGTTAAAACCGCTACAGCTGTTACCCGCTAATATTAAACCATTTATGAGCGAAGAACAATCATTAGTATCGATTATGCAGCACTCACGCAGTAATCTGATTTTACCATTAGTACAAATTAAGTCATGGAATATAGTTATAGTGCAATTGTCTGTACATAATATATTAGATACCAATAGGCATAATCATATCTTCGGAGATTCTGTAACACAGTTGTACATATGTAAATTGGTGTTATATTATGCGTTTTTGAAACTTATCAAGATTTCATGGAACGGGGAACGTCGCACGCATAGCGCTGTAGGTCCTACGCTACGTCGTAGCCCGTACATTTACGTTTGTATAATTATGCAATGATGATCCTGGAGGCTAATTCGAACTTACATTTTGATGTCATAAAATGATATCATTAACTCGTGCATTTCGTTCGTACTATTTCGTGTATGATGTGGCGCGAGCGTTTCGCACAGATGAATGATAACAAAGTTACATCATTTAGATATGAAAATGTAAGTTTGAAATCGCCTCCTGTATTATGTGCGCTCGTTCTATATGGGTAATTGTGCTTTTTTGCATTCTTTAAAATTAAAATACCTATATTTTTTTATTGAGGTACTTAATCCAAAAATGTGAATTTAGGTGAATGAACTTTCTGAAATAAAGCGACTCGATGTCTGTAACAGAAATGCATAAAAACCATTATTCGTCCGGTTCTTTGGAGTGATACTAAATGTGTGTAAGGAAAAAAATGCAGTTTCTATTTGCGCACACACGTGAAATAAACAGTGCGAATGAGATGCACCAATATTAAATAAAGATCAGGTGTTTAGTAAGTACCACCCAACTGATGGCCAAACTATATCGAACATCGTTGCTATTATTAAAATCGTATCGTTTACGTATCAAATGTACTTACAAAATAAAATTCTCTTCGCATTAGGGCAAAACTTGGTGAGCAAAAAGTATCGTGATTCGTATTTAATAGGCCTAGGTTTGGAACTTTTTGGCAAGAACTTGGGTACCAAAGTCCAGCTTTCAAACTGTATATAAGGTAATTAACTGTGTAGAAATTTTAGTACTCTGTTTGGGAAATAAACTCTTTTAAACTCTTAAGAGTCTCGGCCAACTTTCACCTTCCCATACAAACGGAGTTTCGTACTCATTTTAAAACTACGTGTTGGATTGTAATGAAACTTTGCACATACAATGACATGAGGTATTAGTTTTAAATTTAATTAGCTACAGTTTATTAAAGGAACCGAAATAGAGCTAACACACATTTTGAATGAAAAACTTAATTTCGCTGTATTTTTTTAACTATGGTATCTGAAGCCACACTAACTAATTATAACTAATTATTATTATTTGTATGTCTTTGCCACATCTCGGGACCATGGGGTCCCGGACCTTTGGGAGGCGTACGTGGGGCCGAAGCCAACATATCTTATCCTATTGTAAGTACGAACTTTCAGAGCAATCCAGCTAGTCGTTTTAAAATGAGAGCGTAACTACGTTTGTATATAGAACCGAACTTGCTGGGGAATCTTAAGATTGCGGGGTCGGTCACATAGTAAAAGTTGATCAGCATGACCTATTTAGCTCGCAAAGTAAGGCCAGACGTAAATACGCTCTGTAAATTTGAGCTAATGTAAACTAAAATCTAGCAACGCAAACGTTTGGTGAAAAGGCCAAATTGCAGTACGATTAGTTACTGCACTGGCAAGCTAAGCGAATTAAAGCTGAAGAAATCGGGTCGTCCGTGCCAGGGCATAGTGCAGTGACGGTAGTTGACATGAGAAACAGCGCGAGCGGAGCACTGGAAGATTTACTGGCGCGCTGTGTCGCGATAACTAGCGCTGTTTACACTACATTTAACTTGTGCCCCAGCCCGATCGGGAACTTAAGAATTCTTCATATTAAGCCCGGACAGGGTTTTGCTAGAGTACGGTTTCGGAAACCGATCGGCTCTCCACTTGATATGATCTTCAGTTTCTGTTTGCTAAAGTTTGTGTTTTAGGTATAGAGAGATTTTAGATTTGAAGTTCGATTTCTCAAAAAAGCATCAGCAACAACTACGAGTATCATTCACTGCATAAACTACATGTGTAGAGGTAAATGTTATACGTGTGACAACGTACATTAGTATGTATACAAATCTAAAGTTTGAAAATAACTAAATAATCATCAACCTGACAGAAGTTTAGTTGTCAAACTCGATCAATAGTTCGCGGATTAAGTTAATATTTTTTCCCGTAATTGCATTTTAGCTAATTATCCAATTCGCTGTAAACGTTGCTATTAAAAGACGTTATATAGCTTGAACGTTAAGTGGCTCCTGTGGTGTTGCTTATGTCCATGGGCGACGATGACCGCTTCCCATCAGGCGGCTCGTCTGCTCGTTTGCTGACTATTACATAAAAAAAAATATAGCATTCATGGAATACCTAAATATTGTTTCCACAGAATTCATGCAATTCGTATTCCAAGGTGATTACTTCAAACCTCTGGAAAAACTAGGCCTGCTTATGTTTTACAAGTTTTATAAATTTATTTATTAAATTGAAGGTTTCGAAATATGAAATAAATAGAAAGAAAGAAAGTCATTTATTCGATAAATAAAATTTGATGCACCAGTTTAACTCTGACATAAACGCTAGCGTGAATGTAACTTGCTTGCCAATCTCGCTCGTACTGACATATTAGTGACGTTGGCGTATATGTCAGTGTTGACACTGTCATGTTACGGGTACTAATAGTTTTCTTTGTACTTACACGTAAATAATATTTATGTACATAACTCACTCCGCAAGACAATGCATGTCCTAAAGAACATAATTGACGCTACTTTACTGCTTTGCAAACAAGAATAGGTACATGAACGAACAAATACTACGAACAGATATCCAAGGAGATGACAGAATAGAGGCCCCGACTTGGCGGCAAGTTTATCGGAGCTCTGCACTTGAACAAATATTACTTAGCGCCGCGGGCTCAGTCCCGCACACCAAAATTTCACGTACACATTACATTGAAATACATTTGCAATTTGATGCTATATAGTATATGTACATCTTCTATCTTTTATACTTACTATTCATATAACACTACTTGAGTGCTCACATTTCAGACCGTATCGTACAGAGCGTTTAACCATTTTGAAATAGTTGCTCGGTTAATCTTTAAGTATTAGATATGAGAATGTTAAAACAGATATTTTAAAACAGTTTTTCGTAAGTATGTAAGTTTTTAATTAAGTAGGTGTGTAACTTTATCACTACCAAATTTTTCTACCCATTTTCGTAGTGAGAATATAAACAATGATATAGCTTTATATAGTAAGGATTGATTTTACGTTTTACAATTTTATGAGAATCGGATGAGAAATGCGACTTGTAGAGGAGAACATCCGGACATACGAAAGCAAATTGTCCGAGTCGAAACGTAGACCTTTGCTGACGATTCGGTCAAAAAACAACAAAACAATACAAAATATAAACGCAGAAAAATATTAATATCATTCTTACTGTTAGTGCTAGGTCCGCAAATCAGACACTCCGTAGAAGCCAGTGATTAGTTAGTGATGTGAATCAAAAGGACTTAAAAGAATATGTTCAGGTGCAGCGATAAGGCTTATCAGTGTAATAAATAATGCGTTTTTTGCACCTTGCAATTTATAAAGCTTTGACCGGTCAGACAAACAAGCGGTGGACGCAATAAGCTCGCAATTCCGGACCGACGCTCAACAAATTTACCAACCGAAATGAAGTCTCAACTTCGACAGACTGAGCTGTCAATAGGCCACCACTTTTATTACTTACGCGGCTATTGAATTCCGCTGTAACTGTCGAACGTTCACTCTCGCGCCAGACATCGGCAATGGGCTGAAGTTAGACAATGGTCGCTAACTAATGCGTTAGGAATTATTATAACACAGACCAAAGTTCTTTATAGCTGTGAAAATATAGGCCATTTACGACCTACTTAGTAAAAAAGGAAATTTGATTCCTTTTAGTACACTGAGTTTGCAAAAAATCAAATGACATTAAAGCGGGCGGATGTTTAAGCCACGTTCTTTGTTCTTATGAGTTTCTGCAAATTCAAAGTCGATAGGTATATGAGCAAATTGTTTTTACACTGCGGCTTTAGCATTAAGTTTTTCCTGGTGGTAAATCGTAGGTACCTACACCGTAGCCTGAGGGCACTATAGAATCTTATACATGCTTTGAATGGTGACTTCTAGGGTAGATACCTCCCCTGTTCTGAGTAAGCCTATTAACTGATTGCTGCACTCTGTTTCGAAAGAATCCTTTATCATGGTTACACTAGGACCGACTTAATATTACTATTGCAACATTAAGCATTGTAATGTTTCCGTTATCGCTTAGACACAAACACCGGAATTCCCAAATGCGGGAAACAGAAATTAAAGCAAAGTTCAGGAGGGCGCTCTTTTATGATGTGTGGTTATCTCATGGTGCGGCGCGAACGGTGCTTGCATATAGCAAAACTTGACAATGGTAACTTTGCGTTTGCAAAACTTAACGTTCAAATTTTGAAGATTGCTTGTTATTCGAAAACGGATCTTTAGAACAGGTATTAGTGATTCTGTTGGGTGTAAATGTATGTTGGTGGTTGCATGCGAGCCTTCACTGCGGCAGGTATTGTGGCAGTGCGCTTTGTTTGCGAGTGTCGCCGATATATCTGGAAAGTTCTGCGTTGCAGCGACGCATCTCTCCGGCCCTGTTTATATCAACTTTAGATCGCATGTGCTGTCAAAAAGTTTTGTCACCGAAGCCTTTGTGTTGTAATTACATTACGATTTATGCTCAAAACAAAAACATGTTTAAACAATCTTCATTTAGGCCATGTTGGTAGCTGTAAGCTTTAATACCCGAAGGGCTGTAAGCCTTTTAGAAACAAAAAAGCTATTAAAAACATATTAAGTATTATTAAAAATTAATAGGCACTAGACACTAAACACCAAAGGAATTAGGTACCTATTACCTATTATATAAAAAGATAAATTATAATCTCATTGAGTTTCATTATGTAATTAGAGAATCCAATTGCAATGAAGTTTGACTCTACTTATCGACCGAATTGATTTCGCCATCGTGTCAAATCGTTTCAGTCATCCAACTGTGAAGGTAATGTATAAATAAAAAATATAAGTAACCAGAAATATAATCTATTCTATTATGCCTTTTGCATATGTAATCGAGAATCGAATCTACAATCACGGCTTAGGTCCGTAGTGGATGATTGTCATAAACTAAGTTGTCAATGTATGGGCCCCTTTTATTACCCGACTACGGCAACGCAAAAGGAGGGTTATGATATCCGTTTCAACCTAGCACGTTCATGATTTTAAGAGCCACTTTTAAATTAGAAGTCTTTGTATTGGATAAAAAAATATCATCAAGTTAGTTTGATTTATTATACTCTTAAGATAAAAAATGAATGAGGAATTTTCACTTTTTTTGGAAAATTTAACAAATAAAATTTGCTACATATTAATATAAATTCTTTTATTATATTCCATATTATGATAAAGAAGGTAAGACGTACGTTAGGAAACTGAATCTACCAGTTCAGACTCAGTTTCAAAGTTAACTCTACGTAAGTAAATATCTATAAGTATTTGTACCTACCTAAAAACTAAGTCTGAACTATCTGTCTGAACAGAGTTAACGAGTTTAGACTGAACTGTAAACTAAACCGTTTTTTGCATATTCCGTGCACATTCCGTACTGCTCACGAGTTCCTCTATCGCAAACATTTTTGTCGATACCTACTATTGCATTTCAAATAAAGTTGTAAACAAAATATGAATTTTTGATTCCAACTTCAATTGGATGTTAGTTGCGGCGCGTCCAGCTTTAGAGGGAATGCAATGTTTGTTTCAATTTCCAGGCATATGTTTACCACAGATTTAAAAGTGACATTCCATTTCCAACTGCAGCTGCAATACTGTTCATTTTCTATGGAAATTGACAATGACAGCGACGCGTTTCAATAGTAAAATGAACAGTATTGCAGCTGCAGTTGGAAATGGAATGTCACTCTTAGACTGAGCGTAACTTATTCAAATGGGCAGATGTTTGAGACAAATTAATACCAAACATGATTTAATTCAGTTGCTTGGGTTCTAAGTAATTTAATTTCCCACATACGAATTGCATTCAAGTTTGAAATTGAAAACTAGGGGTTAAGCTAGTTTTAATCCTACACTAGCTGAACAGATGTAATGAATAACGGTATTTTTTACACAAATTTAGTATGTATGCACGGCTAATAAAAGATTCGGATGGCCGAACAAAGGATCATTTTAACATGTATTCTAAAACAGTATTAGTTTTGATATATACATATTTTATTTAAAAGTAGGTATATATTAATGTATTAATTCATGAAAAAATATCTATTTTAGTAACTGAGCAGCTAAAATACAAATTAGGCGACTTTATCTCGAGATCATACACCATAGTTTACGCGAAAATTCGACGAGTTAGGTTGGGAAACTACTGATAATTGACCTATCCAAATAGCCTCAGCTATGCTTGTGTTGTAATCGTGACAATTTTACTTCGTTTATAAAAAAATACTCGTACCTATAAATAAATGCCAATAGGCGACTTATCAATCGCCTCAATACAAAAATACCCAAATAACGTTGTTCACGTTACATTTTTATTCGGCAGAGTCGGGCGCTAACCGATGAGCTCCATTTATGCCGTCAGAATAGCAGCTAACAGTGTTGGTTCGTATCTAGAACATTTTCCCTTGCCTACTGTTTATCCTCAATCGGCTGCGTGTCTGTGCAAATACGTGTCGATAGCGAGAGCGAGTAGATTTAATGGAAACCATTGTGATTTAATGTACCTATTTTATTGGGTTTTGTACCTATGTAGTCCTAAAGAGTTTAAGGGGGTATCAGCAGAAAAATAAGTACAACCAATAGGAAACCAAATCAAAATTTGCAGAATAAGCTTATTTGTTTCATGTTATTTAATACATTACAAAAGTAAAACAGTGTGTTTAACAGCCAACGAGAGCACGCTGACATTTATATCTTTCAGTTGACATAACATGTGAACATGGAAAGTTTGCATGTAAAACTAATTAAATATTTCGTTGGTGCTCGTTTGCGCTAGGCAGTGGACGCAGTCCTGCAACTATTTTCATTACAAGCCGTACCCGTTCAGCGGGGAATAAACTAGTTGTGTATTTAATAACGATTTCATTTGGTCGTGTAGTTTTTATAGGAGTTCTTTTGTTTTCCTTTGATTCTAACGATTACGCGACCATTCGGTATTATTTTTCCCCATGTGAATAACTAGCTTGTGCCCGCGACATATCGTTGATGTAAAATTTACATTTTAAAACTCAAACTTAAAACGGATGGTGTCTAGTCATTTTGAAGAATGTCAATAAGACAGCATAGGTATTTTTCGAAATATTTCGAAATCTATAAGTTTTTCCTAATAAATCTAGATATATTCCAATAAACCATCTTTGATGATTCATTTGAAGACAGTAAGTCAAATTTACCGGATGTACAATTTAATTTGAACCTTAAATTCGTTCTGCAGATGTGGACGTTTTCTCTTTTGAGCACGCTACAACCAATCGAGCAAAAATAAAATATTCGGCGAGTAGCGCGATCTGTCACACTAAGTAAGTCCAAGGGAAACTTCGCAACAAGCTGGTTACATGTTACCAAGATCACATTCCGTATTCATCAAACATCCATTCTAGTCTCAATAGACGTGCCGAAACTTGGTATCGCCGCGGGGTTCATCTTAGTTTCGGAGATGGGGTAGAACTTGTGAACTCCGGCCGGCGAACTTTAAACCACATGTACCAAACAAGCAAGGTCAGAAATAGATTATTATGCTTACTCACTAAACACACATCTCATCACATGACACGACACTTAGTTTGCACTTACTATAAGTAATTACATATTACTAACATGAAATGGATCTTTTGAATTTAACGATTTAAGACTGATTTGTTATGTAATTTTTTTATTTCTTTATGAAGCACAAGAGGATAAAAATCCCAACATCCTAAATTTTTCCCTAAAATAAGAAGTAAGCGGTTTTCACTTATTGACAGTATTAGTACCTAGAGGTAATTGCTATAACTGATCCAAATATTAGACTATCTATATACGTTAGACGGTCTCTGAGAAAAACTCATTTAATCGATTTGCAAGACCGAAGCAATCCGTAAGCAAAGTTTTGAACGGAGCACTAAAAAGTGACAATTTAAATCTGATTAGTTAATTCAAAAGTACCTATTTATTGTAAGCAATTTAAGGGTTATTACTTATTATTATTAACGAGATACTTGGTGTGTGCTAGTAATACGAGCAACAATTTAACCTGTACTCCTCAAACCGACCAACATTTATTCAGCGACTTTTAAAAATAACTTGCATTTTTAACACACTTTAAAGTTTATTCTAAGACGCAATGCATTGCGAATTTTGTTTTGTTTAAAGCATGACAAGCAACGTCATTACACTGATGGTGATGACAGCGAAAAATACGAAGTCGTCTTCATTATTTTTTAAAAGTCGCTGATCTTCGGTCAGTCATGTCATAGTAATATTTTTTGCTCTTGTTACAGGACACACACGGTATATGTGACTTATTAAATGGAATCTAAACCGAAACATTGGCTGTGCTCATAAATACAATGAAGCCAATTAGTGCCAATCATAGATCAGATATTGCGGTACCTATAATTGTCTGTTCATGCCAACGCATTCAAAATGAGCAGAATAATCAAATTTAATTGAAATAATTTCGCGAGTAGGTATCTACTGCGGTTCGATCAAATCATGTTTTGTCACTTAACAACTCCCTGCTTATATATTACCTACATCACAATAACAATGTATTATCAGACGATAAGATTCATGAGTGAGTAAATAGGTACTCGATGAAATAACACTCTCAGGTGAATCATCGTTTTTATCCAAACGTAAAAAGTATAAGTGAAATATTGGATGGATATATGAACAGAATTTTATTTCGAGATGAGATCGGGCGGGTGCTTTCTTGCTATATTCCCGAGTTTTTTATGAGACCACAGGTGCCCTTTATTGGGCACTGTGTTCCTTTTAATACTCCCTAATACCATTGATATTGTATATATATTTGATCTGTATGTGTGTAGACCTTTGCAGAAATGAACCTATTTATCTCTGGGAAACTTCAAATAATCCCAACAAGGGTTAAAATTCCCAGTTAAAACTAAAACTATTGCATAGTACTTAGGTACCTACGTATTTTCGCATTAAATCTAAAAAAATCTAAAGTTACTTCAGAGGTGTTAGTGTATCTAAATAACTTAAAAATTTCAGACAAATTATTGCACTCCTCGATAACGTACCTACGTATAACCGTGTAGTTAGTAGGTTAGGTAGTGTAGGTAGGTTAACTTATCCAATTCTTACAAATCTTGAGCTCACGGTTAAACTGGTTCTAAGTGATATTGTATAAATGACCCATTATTTTCATGTCACAAAAGAGTCGACCATACAATTTTTGCAAGTAATTCGGCCTCGAGCCATTCGGAGCATTTCACTGGCTATTCCCGCTGGAATAAAACATTCAGCCCTGGAGCTAAAGTATGTGGAAGTTTTCGGGACTTTCCATATTCGTTAATTGTTTTATTATCTTCTCGTGCGCCTACAATTTATTATAAATTTTACAACTTAGATATGCGAATTTAACAGCAATCCAGATAGCAAAAAATATTTCCTTAGTTTTTTGCCTTACATCAAAGAAAGGCATATTTGTCAAGAATGCGGTTTGTTAAAGGGTAATTCTCCTAATCTTCAGTATTATTAACTGATCTGAAACTGGGTCGAGAGGCCTGGAGAGCAGTGGTAGGAAGAATAACTCATAGGAGTTACGTCCCTCAGACATGAGGTCACGACCACGAAGAAGAAGAAGAAACTGGGTACGGTGTATTTGTTAATGAAGTCTCTTCCAGCATACGAGGAGGGGCGAGGGTCGGTGCCGGGTACCCGGGCGCGTCGGTCACGTCCCGGAGTGCGGAGCGATGTACCGCCACCGCCACTCCGCAAAAAGAACCCGCCACGCTGGATTTGAATAATACAATATGTTAAAAAACCCTGCACTTGTAACGGAGAAGGATTCTGGGTTTCTAATTCGCAAATGTGCCGTTTGCGATTCTGTTTCAGAAAACACTTTGCTCTTAAATCGAGCATTCCATATACTGAGATTTGAGTAATATTTTACATTATTGTAGAAAGTTTTATTAAATTTTAACCTGCTGATGGTTAACTTTTTTGGATGGGAACCCTAAAAAGGTACATATATCGCAATTTCGTGCATAAAAAGTGAAGTCAAGTTAGATTAAGAGCTTGCAAAGGGCTTACCTGTTCCTAATAGCGATGCTAAATGGACTTTGTTTAAAAAATGTAGAATAACAAAACGGTGCGTCCGACGGATGCTAATAAAAGCAAACTTTTAAGCAATAAAATAGAATAAAAACTTGTGTTGGTTTGAGTTATTAATTCATACAGAAGACTATACACAAGGTAAACATAATGCTTAGTGCCCTCCGCAAGTGCCTTCAGCAAGGTACATAGGAGGGACATTGACCAAATAAATATTTAGGTAGGTACAAGAAACATTTGTGAAAGCGACTTTAACCTATTTTAAGGAACCACAGCTTAATTTATAATTAGAGTGTAAGATAAACCTTAATTTTTGCAATTAAATTCCATATATATTTTGCGCCAATAGACATAAAGGTAATTTCTATTTATTTTTCATTTTACGCGCCCAAACATTGGCGTATTCAAGCTTCTCTAGTAAATAGCAAAAGTATAGTGTAAATTGAATTGAAAGCGGTAAGGTAGAAGTACTAGTGCTCGACGCTGCATAGTATTCGACATGGGCACTTTATGTCAAAGTGACAAGGATAAAATTTGAATACAGAAAAATTTTCGCCGGTTAAATTAAATTTAACCTATATTACTTTGACATAAAGTGCCCATGTCGAATACTAGTGCAGCGTCGAGCACTAGTACTTCTACCTTACATGCTACATAGAGCAATCTTTGCATAAACTTCTGCAGACTACGGCGTAGCGCTACGGAAAAAACCGCGTAGGTTTACGATAAATAACTCGCGATCCGATAAAGTCAATTTATTTTAATTATTAACGTAGATAAGCCGCATGACACACATGCAGCACCGCTTGGAATATAATTCTAGTATTTGTGTATTGAAAAATACTTACGTACCTAATTATAAGTACCGTCTAGATAAATATTAAAAAACCGGCCAAGTGCGAGTCGGACTCGCGTTCCAAGGTTTCCGTACATTACACCATTTTTAACACCCCCCCCCCCCCATAAGTGGCCATATATAAAATTCATTTGTTTATGTTACATGTTCGTCTTTGGGTCACAAACTTACATATGTGTACCAAATTTGAACTTAATGGGTCCAGTAGTTCCGGAGAAAATCGGCTGTGACAGACGGACAGACAGACAGACGCACGAGTGATCCTATAAGGGTTCCGTTTTTTCCTTTTGAGGTACGGAATCCTAAAAATATATACCTACTCAGTACTCACTAAAATAACTACAACCGTACCATTACAATAAAAAGCCCACAGAGGTACTTACACTGAATTCAATATCACGATTCTTATAATCAGACAATAAAACGAAGCGTTAGATGTGAAAGGGCGCCATAAATAAAGGGCTTGAGTAGAAAAATGTTCTTTATGAAGTGTCGCCGCAGTCGCGCCGGCCGGCGTTGATACCTACTTGATAGTCCTGCAATATTGGACCGGGCTGTCCGACTGTCACACAGTGTCGATATTATATTAAGGAATCAATCGATAGATGTAATTTTAAGTCTGGACAATGTGAGCGATACGAATCAAACAAGATTTAATTTTTATTTTGTTTGAAGTTAGTTAGGTATGGAATTCCTTGCCGGCGTCTATATTTCCGTGTTCTTATAACCCGGCAACCTTCAAATCAAGAGTGAACAGGCACCTTCTGGGCGAGCTCGCTCCATCGTAGGCCACGTCTACGCCTCGGCTAGTCTGTGGCCATGAGTAATAAAAAAAAAATAGGTTTGAATATTATGTGGAATTGTGAGAAAATTTGGTGAATGTAGTTTGTGGAACTCAACAAGACCTTACAGGATACGCACTCGTAGTCTGGCTTGTAAAGCCCCAGGGCTTGCGTGTTGCACAAGCCCAAGCCACTGTAGTTACCGGCTGCTACATTGTATGTTTCTATATACTTAAGTACGTTTGGTTTGTGGTTTTGTGTAGGTATTTAGATATTCTGATTCATTTTTATGATACTGACTTATTGGGTACATACTCGTGAAATTAGTATTTTGCAACACTAGTTGATAATATACATATATAATATTGAACAATAATTAGGAGGACCTTATTTCATATCATTAGTTTAATTTACGTATTTATTTTTACTTTATTGCACAAAAAATGCATACCTAGAATTACATTTTAAACCATATTATAATGAAAACGAGATTAAGGTCACAACATACATTCATGTTTCAATAAAACCACGACTATCGGAAACAACGAGCTCAAACTTGTGAAATGCAATATCGACATGGCAACAGTAATATTTCTGAGCATCCCTAGAAAAAACGAGCACGACGACAGAGGGTCGAAGTTGGTCGGCGAGGGAGAAGCTAATAAAATATGTAGATTTGATGACTTGTCACATTTTTTGCTACAAATCTGAGATTCAACGTTTTAGCCTCTTCGCTAAATCTTTCTTTTATAGAGCATTTAATAAGGAAATGTAAGAGCATAATAATGGTCAGCCTTTATGTTCTTGTCCGAGAGGGAATATTTTGTGCAATTTCTATACCTCCAATATGTTTTCGGTGAGGTTCTTAGCAATTTAACATTACTAGCTAATACTATTACGGTCACCCTCACTTAGTTGTCCCTGATACATCGTATGAAAAATAAATTTATTTTCAGGGAACTATTAAGGCCCAATGATACATAACTTACAGACTAACATATTTTCATAAAACAATAATTATCTTAAATAATAAAAATCATTTAGGTTTAGAGCCCAGGGTCCTCTTTTGTAACCTGTAATATCGAGAATTGGCGCCACCACTAGTTTTAATGTAAGCAACGGCCATCTGACTACCCAACTCAGACGGGATACTAAGCCTTATTGGGATTAGCCCGGTTTCCTTACAATGTTTTCCTTCACCGAATATCGTTGGTAAATATAACGAAATGCGCTCCGCATGATCGCACATGTTATCATTGTGGACAACACAATTCACTAATTTGCTACGCCTACGTTCTCCGAGAAATATTTACGAATAATTAATTGAAGACGTGACGACGTGACTTGTAAACCGTTATTGAGAGTTAAGTATAAGTAACTATAAATTTGAAATCACTCGTAGCTGAAAAACTAGCGGAACTATTTGATCTGAGTAGTTTGTATACAAATATTCGACCGGGCAATGTAATGAAGCCATAACCCCTTACTTTACAGAATAGGTACTACCTACACTACTTGACAGAATAGTTACTATATAGGTATTTTATTTACTGTTACGCTTCACTACTACTTAAGATTTGATTACCAATTAAGATCACAATTTTTATGATCTAGGTCAAACTATACAAGCATTAAGCATGTACACAAAGCGTACCTATTAGCTTATTGTACGAGGAAGGGTAGTCGGCAAACTATGTAATAGCATTTGTCGCATAATTGAATATGAATTCTGAATCTATTAAACGGAATACTAATTAGATTTAATGCCATTCAATGTGTTTCCTAACTAGTATATTCTGATTAGTTGAGTTGAGTGCATATACGTATCTATTTTGTCAACATAATAACTATTGTGTAATGCTTTGCAAGAACAATATAAAGATTGATGAGGCAGATGCACGAACATACTTTTGAAGCTACGGGTTGCGTGCTACGTTGTTTTTGAAAAGTTTAACGAAATTAAGTGTTTCCATTAAGGAAAAATGTTTTCGTAATCCTAATTCAGCGGCCTAAATACCTAATACAACCTACACTTAATACCTACATTATTACTGCCTACTTGCATACGGACAATTGATTTTACGATGTAATAGTTTCATTTTACGCAATAAGTAAATAATAAAATTGCCGTATTTTCTCATGTCCGTCTTGTCCGGCTTGTCCGCAGAATACAGACATAATACTCAAACAAAACCATAAACTATATTTTGGTGAATAAAGATGTAACGGTTGTTATTGACAACGCTCATGCGCTTTAAAAACTGTTAACAAGTAGGTAATTATTTCAATAATATCCGTTGTTATTGACAACGCGCATGCATAGTATTGTTTATTTGTGCCTAACCACTGTGGAAATTGAAGAAACTTCATGAAGTTTGACGTCTGTCTTTCAGGTGCGATTTAGGTGGTGGCATTATTGAGATTGATATAATAGCAAAAAAAGGTTTTAAAACAATGGAAAAAATATAATTTATTAGATTTGCCGTAAAAAGTGTCCGAATTTAAATAAAATATCTAATATTTATGATCTAAACATTAACGGGTTTTATTAAATACCTATGGGGTCAATTGAACCACTCCCCTACATTCTCTTTGATTCCCTATCATTACATAACCATAGGCGATTGGGTTTTCAAACAAACATTATCTAAGAACTTAAAATATAAGGTTTAGTATATTACTAAATATATTATGCGCATACCTACCTTTAATACTGTAAAAATGAAATAGTTGCAGGCTATCAAACATAAATTGTTTCAATTGTCCCTAGTCTTAGGTATACTTTTTTATAGTAAATAATGGTAAGTAATGGTAGTACAAATTAATTAGGTCTAAAACGCAGTGTGTGCTTTCCAAAGAGCAAAGCTTTACATGCCGTTTGTTCAGTATATAGACAAATCTACCTATGTATCTATGTACATAATATTATGAAAATGTCCTTACATAGATACACACACTTAACCAACCCGTATGCAGCGGAAAGCCACTCGCAGACGGCATAAATCGGCTGGAGACAGCAGGCGTGCTCCATCAGCGATTACTCAACACCAGGCGGGTATTTTGACAACCTAGCGACTTGCTCATCATTGAGTCATATTATATTATACGAGTATGTACCTACTATAATTTTTCTATGTCACTTTTATGGGTCAACTAAGCATGTAAAGTATCATGTATAATGAATATAATTTTATGATTGTTAACTACCTAAGTTCTATAATCTTACTACACATACGTATGTCAAATAAATATTCTAATTTTACTTACTTTTTAAAATAAAAAAATATCTGAATTAAAAAAAATATTTTGCAAACACGCATGAAGGGTAGTTTCACAAGTCAATACTTACATTATTCACCACATTTACAGTGAAAATTAGGTACATACCAACATATGTAAACACAACAGTCAATAAGTACACTCGTACCTGGGTAAACATAACATTTTAATAAACTTAAAATAAATAACTTCTTCAATATAACAGAGATGTTTAGTCTCGCATTAAATTTGGAGATTTAAAATGTCTCCAGTGTAGAGTAAATACTATTAGGTACTTATAATTGTTTGAGCTTAACACCGTGATACATAGTGAACTACATAGCTACTTATATATGATAATTACGTTCGCTTATTAAATTCTGCGTCTCCAAGTGGATAAAAAGAATTAACTCATATTAGGAAGGCTTTCCTTGCACAATCACGATAGCAAAGAACCCATCGGTATTTAACTACTGCTATTTATACTATGTAGGTAAAAGGCCTAGTAAGAAGCGAATCAATAGTTCAATCGTTGGCAAGCGCGTACCACTCTATCAGCGATTAGTTTTGGTCTAGTGGACCCGCTCCTTGCGTTATAACGGGCTATAGACGGATTGCGATTAACTATTTACTGCACGAATGTATAATGGAAATTGCCCCGTTGTTGTTAATTTATGTGTTGTTACGCTATGACAGCATAATTATTTATTAGGTGTCATATATTTTATCGTTATCCATGTACTTAGGTAAGTACACTAAGTACAAATAAAAATTAAGGGAGTACCTATAAAGGATTATATTTTATGGTTCGTGGAAATGATTAAGTATATTATTATTTTACAGGTGCTTTTGTAGTGTAGGTTACGTACTAAATACTTTCGAATCAGACTGGCAGTTTCGGTTGTTAGTTACACATTTTTTCATTTTTTTCGCATCCTATACCAGCTAGATGTATGTACAGGTATATTTAAGAATGCGTCGTTTCAAATGTTCAACTCAAATTAGTGGTACTTAAGTACAAGGAGTAACAAGCGAAAGCTTGGAAGTTACGAATGAGACCAATACGGTAAGCCCGGAAAGTCTATTTCTAGCGTAATGTCAGCTGGAATCCATCCTCGGCTCACCAACAAAGAATCAGCCGAGGTCCATTATGCTAATGAAAGTGACTCCCGTTTGTCTTAAAGTCGTAGCTCAATTTGCAAGGCGAGAGATAAACGCTGTTAAACTGTCGAAGTTCGTGACAAAGCCTGAATAATGCAGATTACACCGAGAAAAATACGGCCACAGTCAAATCTGCATATTTTATTGGTCCCTTTTCAATGTCCTTTTTACACCCCCCTGTAATCCGGAGCAGTTTCACTACACTCACAGTTCACGTAATCTAATCTCGGAAATAATCTTCACGAATTTGATTGGATGATACTACTTACTCAATACTTACTGAAGCGCAAATTTGATAAACAACTCTTTATTGGATAATTTCTCCTTGTTTGAACATTGGAACACAAGATTATTCTCATTAAATATCAAACACGTAGAATTTTTTTTAGTATAATATTGTGTCTACATGGATAGATATTGTGATTTATATTCCTTCTGTCTGCAGCCAGAACAGATTATCATCTGCAATCTGCAATTGTCTTTAGGCGGGCACGAAAGTGAGAATGAGAGGTGCTTCTTAGTAGATAGGATATTATGAAAAAAATATTACTAGGTATATAAATTTAGGTTACCGAAAATTTAGTAACTACAAACTTGATATTTTCTTCCTTTGAGATACTGGGCTCTCATCTGTAATTTGACAAATTTACAATCAAGAGGAACAATCATTAGTTTCTTAAGTTAAGCTTATAAAAAAGCTAACCCAGGGCGCCGCCAGCAGCTGGGCAAAACCCAAGTTGCCGGTGGCCAGGGCTGAGACCGAAACCCGGGCCGAACTAACTATATAAGCCGTGTCCAAGACGCTTGTACGTGTCATTGTCCCACTTATTTCATTAGATACATATTTGTGTTAAGAGATTTAAAGCGTCTGAAACGTAAAAAATAATTAATTGATTGGTACCTAGCTATATAAACGACGCATAAAAAACAATGCAGTCTGAAGGCTATGTATAAAAGTTTTATAAGTAAGTTCCGTTGTATTTGAGTCGGATAAAGTTGGCGTAGCTCTAAATATGCGTTAGCCTAATACAGAGCCTCAGTCTAAGGCATTGAGGCGCTTAGGAGCGAATTTACGGTTACGAGTTCCGGGCCCGTATTCCTAAATTGTATCGGAAAGGGCGTGATTTGTACCTACAAGAATATCTTCCTTGAGTAAACGGGTCGCTAACGTTTAACAATTTATTTAAAAGTGAGTTTAATGCGCTGATTCGCCAACTCACTATAATCAACAAGAAAGTACGGGCAATTTCCATCCTAATATATAACTATAAGTAGGTATGTATTTGTATTTAGATACCTACATACGTAAATTGTGTTGATACATTGGGAGTGAAAGGATTATGTAAATGTGTTTCGACCCGATACTTATTTAGGAGTGTACCTTTGATTTTACACAAATGTGCTTATGGCCGACCCCTTTTAATGTCTTTAGTTCGGTTTATTCACTTAAAGATTAAATTTATGTAGTTTGTAGCACAGGAAAATACGCACTCCATGCGTGACTGCCTTGCTTACTAAATAATCAGCAGTACGCGAGGTAGTACGTTATAAATTATAAGGTAATAATGAATTGTAAGGTCGCTCAAAACTTAATACCTTCTTAGTAAGCGCGTATTATGAATATTTTTTCCAAAACTTGTCTAAAACTAGTTATTTTTCAATTATAAATGGGTTTTTATCCGTCTATGGAGTGAACATTCTTAAGCTTAGGTAGGTACTTAGTTTATTTCTCTACGGTAGGAAAGTAAAATATCTACAATTACCTAGGTATATACTTTCTTCAGTTATATTTGCTTTAAATTGTTGACAACAAAACATGGTAAACAATAATTTAGTTAGATATGTAGTTTTATATTTGCAGTCGATTGTTCTAGCCATAACGAAATGCAATTCACAAGTCTAGGTAAAAAGCTATCTATAAAAGTGATAAAATGTTTAACACCTACAGGGTAAGCATAGGTTATATATTTATTTTTTCAGATTACAAAATCATCAATCTTTTCTATATGAATAAGTTATGACATTAGTTATATGTATATACATAATACAATATATATTACATCTACACTGCATGTAGTGCCATACATGGCACTAATCATAAACCTTCCCTTAATAAACCCCAAAGGAATCTAACATTGGTAAATGGCACTATTCATTGACGTACAACAAGCCTCAATTAGCTAATAATCGTTTGACTTCATCAGTCATTTAGACTCATGTATTCGTAAGAAAGGGATAAAACATAAATTAACCAATTGACCCCTGTTTCATGAATAAGGCGGAAACTATGGTATACTCTGTTGAAACGACACAGTTGCTCGCATTCAATAACTAAAAAGGAAGCAATGTGTTTATCCTCAAAGAGAAAAGCCAGTCCCGTTGAATACGTACAACATCCGTGATTTATATAGTTATTCTCGTGTAATATTCTCACTTTTCAACAATATCGGGATTTGACGTTTAAAAGGGGGTGGATTTAGAAAAGCCGTCAGATTTCGGGTCGCGGATTACTCTTGCGCGAGGGCGCTATGGAATTTGACTCTGGTTCTGTGTTTTATTGTTGTGATGGAAAACTTTGACTAAACGACTAAGTGAATATTATTTTGTGCTAATTTAAAACTGATTTTATTTTGAATAGTTATAGCCTGGATACGAAGGTAAGTTTTGACCCCCCATACAACGATAAGTACGTTAATAGATAATAGATTCGCCAAAGCCATCAAATTTTTATCCTCTTAAAGTTATCACTGGTGGCGCTATTTTTTTAATATTGCCTGACATGTGATTACATATCTAAAATGCCTTTATACTCGTAAGAGTGACATTTCATTTCCAACTGCAGCTGCAATACTGTTCATTTTACTATGGAAATGCGTCGCTGTCAATGAGCAGTATTGCAGCTTCAGTTGGAAATGGAATGTCACCTTAATGCTGTCATAACAACAATTGTCTCAAACAATCACCCGCTTAGACCGCGGGCCAGGAACAAATTTTCTGGACCAGTAACATCTCGGACGAAAGCTCCTAAATGTGTGATATGGTCGATGTGTGCCGAACCCTAATGGACGTTAGCTGCTGCTACGTTGGTAGGTTGAGGAACTGTAGCCACCTAAACATAAAAAAATGTCATCTGCTCTCGATAGTCGCGATTGAAACTGTGTCGTTATTGTGAATTGAAGAAATGGTTAGCCAGATTGTATCGCGGTGAAATGACCGTCAGCTGGTGGCATAAACATGTAATAAGTTTTTGGAAAAAATTTCATTTTTGGTACAAGCTTTTATAGCTGACTGTACTTTTCTTACGACAGACAACTAATACTCATCGAGACAATTCTAAAAACACAGAGTTTTTCATCACAGAGTTCCTATGGCCACCTCCTGTCTCCATCATCAGATCAGCTCGATGGTACCATAATATTACATTATCATCCGATTTATATATGCATGCAAAATTTCAGCTCAATCGGAAACCGGGAAGTGGATCAAATTTAACTTGCAAGATTTGATTACAGACAGACAACGGTCAGGTGAAAGTAAATAAAAGCTTGTAAAAAAATTCACCTTCACAATCCAAACTGACAAGTTTTTATTCGGAAATGTAAAAAATAGGTCTTCAAAGACTCATCTTTTTTCTAGCATTGTTCTCGATCCCGGAAGGAATCTGGGGTTCGGTCGGCAACCTAATTTTTGACGCAGGTGCCAGTTGGTTTTAAACGACTACCGTCTTTCAATTGTGACCGTGATCTGAGATTTTCTATAGCGTTCATACATGAAAAAACTTCCATAAAAGAAAGAAAAAAATTGGAAGAAAGAATATTTTTTTTGACATCCTAAAAACAAACCTAAGCGATAATTATTGTTATTCAAAGCGAGTGGTCTCCGGCTTAACTTGTGCTTAGAGCCCTACCATAAATATCAGGGAAACCATCGTATTTAAGGGATTGAGATTAAGCTCTGATGGAGGTTCAGCGGGTTATTCCAATTTATAAGTAGGTTAAAGACAACGCTGGTTACATAATCTCCAAAGGATTATATTGTATAATGTGTAAATTTTTAGTTAGTAACTTTAATATCGTTTAGATTATGGATACCCATTGATAGATATACATATCCGAATTCTACAAACGCAGAAAGTGACCACAGGTTGGTGTTAATCCAGTAATTTTGTCAAATTTTGTAATGTGGCTATTTTGATTTTGTGGCTAGTTGCTAAGAGCAGGAAGAAAATAATATAGTATAGATTGGACCTGAGGATCCGACCCTTTCCCCTCTCTTTTTGGGGGGTAGGCACGGTATGATCTTGTGGCTACCGGAACAAATCAGCTTTGTTTGACCTTAGGAACCATCGTGCCAAGCGGCATACCCTGAGACAAAAGTGCATACTCACTGCACTCACTTAGCCTACGAATGTAATTTCAAAAAATTATAAATTTTGAACGGCTTTATATCAGAAACTCCTAGATAAACATAGACATTTCTGGTCTCGTATTGTGGCAGTCTACTTTTAAAATGTCTTTAGAAGATACTATCAAAAACTAGTCCTTTAGGTTATAATCGCCCAACAACAAACATCTGAAAATTATGTGGTTTTTCGATTTTTGACAAAGTTGTGTTCGGCACTCGAGGTCATTGGTCCAACATCATAAATAAGTCTGCAAAAAATAGAACTACCGGATTTGAAGCAAACGCCTGAAACGCCAAATGTATAAAATTACTGTATTATGTACACTCTGCACGCTTACGTACGCTTCAAATTTCATAATGTCGGCGCGTAGATCATCTGTACGATTGTCGGCATATTCAGCGATGATAAAACGTATTCATAGCGTTTACGTTTTGACATCGCGTCGCGTCAGATGCAACAGGGCAGCGATTGGAGCGGTGGAGTGCGCAAGCGCGGGCGGGTCAGGGTGCGGGGGGGGCGGGCGCAGCCTCCACGCTCGTTCTTAATGAATCGCCGCTACCCGCGGCTCGCGCTGCGCTCGTAATTTCGTGCGCTCTCTTTAAAAAGTTACCTAGCAGCGCTTCTCGCCATCTCCCTCCCGCGCTGCCGTGTGCATTAAATAATAACCAGGGGCGGCTGCAGTGGCCGGTGACCGATGTTTCCCAGGTAAGATGCAAACATACTTTCCTTCGGAGTTTGTTGTTAATATACAGTTTGGCTAATCGTTTTGTTAATGCATACAAAAGTTCGTTTTCGCTTTGAAACTTTCATAAAATTGCATTATATTGCTCGATTCACTATAAAGTTCTTCCAAAAGTTATTCCTTGATCTGTTTTTAATTGCCTATGAGTACGTAAACTTAGCAGGTATTTATACTGTAGTTTACAACTTTTCATATTTTAAAGACAGTCAAGTTTGAATTTAATTTTATAAGATTAATTAACAAAAAGTCTTGAAGAAAATTGCAGTCATGATTTTTTTAATGAATGTTGAGTTGCTGCTTTTTATTAAGAGCAATAATAGGTATTTTGTTTTTGTATTACAATTGTTGTTTGTTGTTTTTTCTAGGACATGTGTGAAAACGTAAATTATATTTAGGCACGGCGTGGAAACCTTTGCAAGTTTATAGCGTTTATAAATCCACATGGGAAATGTCTGGCCGCCGCAATAGCCGATACGCGGCCATCCTATATCCGTCATTACGGAATCCGACGATGCATTTACTGAGCATCCCGAAACCATTTACGGGTTCAAATCATAATCATAGATTTCTATGAAGATCTAGTATGATCTTATTAATCACTGGGTAAATACGATCTCTTCGAACGAATCTCTTGAATTCGCTGCTAAGTAAAATTTTGAGGATTTTGAGTATACACTCATTTCAATTTCGTCCTGGTGTCCCTTTGTTCAAGATAACAATGGATCTGTCAATGTTACAGCCGCGATGAATAGCTGTCGATGGATAAAATTGTTCTCGCCGCAGAAAACAAATGAAGCGCTTTTTTGGTGCCAAATGTATCTTTCATACACGTACCTACTACTCTCGCTTTAGATTAAAAATTGGCACTCTATTTACTGACGATTAAAGTACGTCTTTTTAAATTAAATGTATCTAGCAGATAATAAATTACGGTGTCATTTACGGGTGAAACTTATTGAAATAAACACATTTTTCTGTAAATAAACTCCTAAACACCTATCAGCAACTCATTATTAGTAATTTAAATCGTATTGAAAGAGTAATATTATTCCGTGCATTTTAGTACGCAATCTTTAATTTAACGACAGTGAGCTTGCAATTATAAAGAAAAAATGTAACCTGCTACGCAACTTCTTATATTATTTTCATGTGGACCTAGACGTTCAGACCATTGTAACTGAAAACCCATGTAAGTACTATCAAATCTTGTTGGAGCTCACCGCTTCGATTTGTCCACAAATCGCAGTTTTCAGTTTTTCCGTGTCCCGCAAATTAAGCGACGCTTATTAAGAAAATAGTAAGATAATATTTGGAAACTCTTTAAAATATATCAAGAACAAACTAATGCAGAATAATAAGAAAAACTCCAATAAAATTAATCTAAATGGTATTGACTGTTATTACTCGTAGGTATATTGCGTATATGGTCAATTGTACGTATTCCCACAATTGACCCATTCACCTACTTAAATATCCATTTACCCAAACGACCAATGCACCCATCATTCAAACACCATAACACCCATACACCCAAACATCAAGTCGCCCTAACACTCATCGCAAAACACTTAACTACCCAAACACACATTTACCCAAACACACATTTACCCAAACACTCATTCACCCATTGACCGAATCCAAACACTCATTTAAGAAAGAAAATACATTTATTTAACTATAAAAATGACCTCCTACACCAATGATTTCGTAGGAAGGGGGCTGTTCATAAATTACGTCATCTATTTTTCAGGATTTTTGACCCCCCCTATAATCATCCAAAAATCATGCTTCGAATGACCCCATTTCCTCCTACGTCATGCTTCCATCACCATCATCCGGAGGGACGCATTTATGCGTTAGAGGGAGCAAGTGATATTGCTATCTCATTCTACCGCATGGCTGCGTCCCTTGGAGTGGTCGGCGTTGGCCGATCGTGTAGAGGAGCCATGATATACAGTGAAACCTGGTTAAGTGGGACCTGGATAAGTGAGAAATCTCGCTAGGACTCATGGTGCGGTCCCGACACTTTAGCACTGAATTACCTCTGTTAGCGAGATAAAACGAACCTCTATAACTGGGATTAGTAGTTGTGATTTTATAGTCACATTTACCTCTATAATTGAGACAGTGAGTGTATTTTACCTCTTTTACTGAGACTATATTTATAAGATTACATTTTCCTAATTGTTTTTTTAGAATTTTTTTTTTTTATTTTATTATGAATGGGCTTACTAATGGCCACAGACTAGCCGAGGCGTAGACGTGGCCTACGATGGAGCGAGCTCGCCCAGAAGGTGCCTGTTCACTCTTGATTTGAAGGTTGCCGGGTTATAAGAACACGGAAATATAGACGCCGGCAGGGAATTCCATTCCTTGGCAGTGCGCATAAGGAAAGTAGAAGCAAAGCGCTTCGTGCGAATTGGTGGAATATCTACCATGTAAGGATGGAAACCGGCCGTGCGTCTAAAAGTCCGATGGTAGAATGGGGACGGTGGTATAAGCTCGTGTAGCTCTTGGGCACACTCCCCGAAGTGCAGCCTGTAGAATACCGACAGGCTGGCGACTTTCCGCCGATGGGCCAAAGACTGAAGCTTAGCCGTTAGCTTCTTGTCGCCAATCATCCTCCTGGCTCTGCGCTCCACTGAGTCCAAAGCGGCGAGTTGGTATTTAGCTGAGCCATCCCACAGGTGGCTGCAATACTCCATACACGACCGGACTTGAGCTTTGTAAAGTGTTAGAAGCTGTCCAGGTGTGAAGTATCGCTTCACCTTATTTAGGACGCCCAGCTTTCTGGCTTTTCTTTTATTTTATACGAATTACCTCTGTGTGAGATAACGTAAATCTACGACCTCTCTAACTTGGACTTTATTGATCTATTTCCGTATTCTTACTAACTTTTAGTCTATCCAATCCTCTAATTGTGTCTAAACGACTTTAAGTTTCATTTAGTTACTTTATGTAGTTAAAACTATCGAAACGAAAGCTGAAATCTTGATAAGTAACAAAAATAAACAAATTTTCATTAATTAATTTCTAAGACGCAATGAAGTCAAACAATCTCTCACAATCTCTCTGCTTAGCCTTAAGGTGAGGTAGGCCCGGGGAAAATTTTCAGATTCTGTCAAATTACCCCATTTCACACACAAGCACACGTCACGCACACTACCTCACTTTACCGGGACAGGTCAGTGACCCATCCTATTTTTTTTAAGATGCAAATGAGAGTATTTTGAGTTTCGTCTTAACAACTAGCCTCCTTTGAGGAAGAGAAACTCTAAAAAAGTTCCATTGAAAGAAGGAAGACAAAACAATATATTTTATGTTGCTCTCCTTGTCTGTTCATGTCACATGTGACGTACTTAAATGTAAATTAACTAAATAATCGAATTCATTAGATACTCGAACTAAATAAACCGAATAAATACAGAAGTCGTCAAATGAAAAAAGTTATTTAGGTACTACTCTAATTAATAGGGCTTTCGATAAGGCACAAATCAATTCAATGACAATTTCATTAAAATCATATGTGTATTCCGATGATATTATTATTATATAACTTACCTTAGCTTAGCTTCAATTTGTATATATTTAGTTATACTACCTAGCTACTAAGCAAAATTTGCATGCTTCTTCAAGTGAAATATAGGGGAGAGCGGGGACAAAGGTAACTGCGGGTGGAAAGTAACTATTGCTCTGTAGGTTTATCTAATAGACAAAATACCACTCCGCTGCTATTAAGCGATAGACAGTGGTGCCCCCTTCACTCAGTCAGCGCATTCAGTCGAAACGAGCGCCACGTGCTATTAGGTTGTGTGAGAGGACGCAACGTGACGCAAAATTTTTCGAATCAAAAGTACTTTTTTTGACTTTTAGTTCTTTGATGTTTATGTTGTATTAAAATTCATACATTTTCTGAATATTTGCATATCCCCTAGAGTGGCATTGTCTGGCTAGGTCTCTATGGTGGCGGGGAGCCGGGAGATGGACAGATATAACAAGCCGTTGAATGGCGGCGCCTCAGATTTAACGGTGGCTTGAGGTTGAGTGGTGCGGCAAATTTAGAAAAATATACGTCAAGTGGCGGCGCCTCCATGGGTGGTCATCGCGAATTTGACGTGTGCTAGAAATTTGACCAATTCTCAAAAATAATATATGTATGATTGAATTGAATTCAGCATAAAATAGCTTTTTTGATTGTATAGGTACCAATGAATTTCATTATATTTATTTGAATTATGCTGGACTTGATCAAATCTCATATTACCAATTATTTTTTCTTTCATGTATAAAAATATGTATAATTAGGAAATAAAACAATTGATTGAAAAAAAGCAGTCTTTATGACAAAACATTACATTTAACACGATTCACACAGTTTATTTCACTTTTTATCACTGCGTATTCCATTTGTGTACCTTTGTAAGGACAATGTTGTTAGCAAATAAATTTCTGGTTTCTGAATGTTCGCGGCTCGACGGTCGGTGCGTACGAGGTCTGGTGGGGCGTGAACATCACGCCATTTCTAAAAAACATTATTTTACGCGGGAATTCAACCTTTAAGGAATACCATCCTTGTTTAATGAAGAATTCATCTTGCAAAAGTGAGCAAGCAAGGCATAGTTTTAATGGTTTTATTTTAGGCGCAAAATACGGCGTCGTACAGAGGCCGGGAGACGGTCTCTGCCACACACGGGCTTGTTGTGACGGAACCGTCTCCCGGTTCACCGCTAATTGGGGAGTGTCTGGCTCCCGGCCTCTGCCACGCAGGGGCATGTTTTAAAAATGGCCGCGCCATTTTTCCTACCGTTCAACCGGAGGCCCTGCCACCCGAAGGGATATTGATTAGATCGATTGCAATTTATTTTTCTCGCACACGTTGCGTTTCAAATTCAAAGATATCTTTCATGTTTTCAGAAAAATGCGGTCGGGTACAAAAGTAACAAAGCCATACAAAAGTAACATTTACATCCCATACAATAAACCTATTGGATCTATGCCATATTAGTAAACGATGTATGCCATATTTGTAAGTGAAAAAACTCTGACCCCTGAATTATCTGATTAGATAACATGTTTATAAGACAATAATTGATCTCATCACTTGAAATAAAAACAATTTCTAACGAGGAATTAATATTGATTTGTTTTCTTAAAATACTAATGTTTATGTAGTTGAAATGCAAATATTAAAGTGTGTGTGTGTGTGTGTTTTAGTATCAATAATAATTTACATGATTAGTAGGTACTTTTAGGGTTCCGTAACTCAAAAAGAAAAAACGGAACCCTTATAGGATCACTCGTGCGTAGGGGTCACAAAACCGTGCGTATTTTATAAAACCGGTTTTTCGGTTTTTGTGAGATTGCAAAACCGGGTTTTCGGTTTTTTCGGTGATTTCGATCTTACGTATAATTTGTAAAATAAGCAATTATTTTTAGGTTCAATGTTTTGATATTACGTCTTCCACGACATTTCTATTTACTTTACCAAGACCATATCAATAAATTAATCCAAATCCATCAATAAAGTTTTTAACTAAGCAGTAATTCTAAACCGGTTTGCCTAAGCAACCTATTATATGACAACGGTGTTGACATAGTCCTCCTTCTGGAAATACACCGCTGATGATGCCCAACTCGCTAAACGAGATAAAATACCGGGATTTGATTTGGTAGCGGCATTATAATACCATAAACAATTAATATAGAACTTCGACATGCGGCCGGTCTTCTCTTACTGCCCTGGTCAACGTGATTTCAAATAACATCGATGGCAACAATATCGCCACCACGATTATTCAAGTCGGCGGAACGCGGATATGCAGCATATATAATCCTCCACGTAGCTGCTGGCATACTCCACGCCTTCCTTACTTGGAACACCCATCCCTTTACATTTGAGACTTGAATAGCCACCATACCGGCTGGGGATAAAGGAAATCTGACGTCAACGAGAAGGCGATCATGGACTGGGCAGATAGGAACAAAACAACACTGTTTTAGTCGTTTCTCACAAAGGCAAAGGAACTTTCAAATCAGCTCGATGGAGAAGTGAACCCGGACCTATAGTTCGTTTTTTTAGCATTAGAAAGAACTCCACAGAAGCAAGCGTGCAGTTTTTATCAGGCTCTTTAATTGTTAATAATTATTGAATTATCTAATGTAGCATGGTCAATACATATAATTTACTTCAAATTATTACCGCTAAAAGTGCCGAATTTGGAACTACAAGCTTACTTCTGCGAAGTTCTTTCTAATGCTAAAAAAAACGGACTATAGTCTTCACAACAAGAGCAATAGACGGTACCCCAGTGGCCGCCGAGCTGTACGCGCTAGCGGATTTTCCACACTCTCAACACAGCCTAGTATTAGTTGTCATAGGTCTGAAAAGGTCTGAGTCGTATCCTGCCTAACACCACATCGCGGAAGTTTGCTTATGCTGATGATGCCCTTGTGACACAAAAAGACAGCTTGAAAATTGAACTAAATATCCTGGAAAAGGACCTGGATCTATTAGATGACTATTTCTCTCAGTGGCGTTTGTGCCCCTGCCCTTCCAAGACCGAGGTGTTCTGCGTTCACCAGTGCAACAAACTAGCCAACACGGAGCTGATATTAAAATTCAGAGGCAATCTTCTCCGACACAACTTTCTTCCTAAATATCTCCGAAGCATCCTGGATTGAAGCCTTAACTTCAAGGACCATCAAAGCAGTCTATCTGCAAAACTGGGCAAATAGATATAACGTTGGAGACTAAAAAGCTGTTCATTTATACAATTAGTGCGTATAATGTATTGTTTTTTTAATTTGCTCTTCAAAATAATGAAACTATGTTTACAAAAGTGTAAAATCGAAAAACTCGAAAAAGCCGGTTTTATTAAAGTAAAAACCCGGTTTTGACAATTGGCTGTAAACCCGGTTTTTCCGGTTTTTTCGATTTCGGTGAAACCGGGTTTGTGACGCCTACTCGTGCGTCTGTCTATACGTCTGTCACAGCCAATTTGCTCCAAAACTATTGGACAAATTAAGTTGAAATTTGGTACACATATGGAAGTCTGCTACCCAAAGACGGACATGTAATATAAACAAATGAATTTTAAGTATAGGGGGCTATTTTAAGGGGAATATGAGAAAATTAGAAAACCAAGTTTTGCAAACCATATCGTGTTACATATTAAAAGGGCTTATTTTGAGGATCTCAAATATATATTTTTTTATAATTTTATATAAAACAGTTTAGAAATTATTTAAGAAAATAGGCAAAAAATGACCGCCCCCCCCTTATCTCCGATAATATAGGGTCTAAAATTTTGAAAAAAAAAAATACACAACCTTCTACCTCTAGATGACAGGAAAACCTATTAGAAATCTAGAGTCAAGCGTGAGCCGGACTTAAGAAAGAAAACGCGGTTGGGCTGTTTTAAGGACACAGCCGTAATGGTTTACGTGAAACTAGCTGTGGACAGCTTTTTCGAAAGCCGATGGCCGAGCTACGCGTAGGGCCGTAGGCCCAAGCATCCCTCAGAGGCTTTTTAAAACGCACGGCCGAAGGCCGAGTTGCGGGAGGTTAGTGCTCAAACACAGAACAATTATAGTTAAATTGTCTGAATGCGAAGGTCGAAAGCCCTAAAGGCCCGGAGCCTCCGACAAGTGCAAGCTCCCCTGAAAGGAGATTGTCGATTTTGTTCTATCTTTTGCTAAGGGGTCATCCATTAATTACATTACACGTTTAGGGGGAGGGAGGGGTCAAGAAAATGTGACATATTGTGACATGGGGGAGGGGGGAGACACAAACTTTGTGACGTCACTTTAACTTCATCAGTAACCGAAAATTTATTTAAATTATTTTATTCGCTGTACATTTAAATAACAAGTTTTTAAAACGATAATCGTTTTTATTCGTTTAATTTTCTTTCCTTAGCAGTGTTGGGTTATAAAATTACTAATATTTCATCATCTCAGCCATAAGACGTCCACTGCTGAACATAGGCCTCCCCCTTGGACCTCCATACGTGCCGGTTGGAAGCGACCCGCATCCAGCGTCTTCCGGCGACCTTAACAAGATCGTCTGTCCATCTTGTGGGTGGACGTCCTACGCTGCGCTTGCTAGTCCGTGGTCTCCACTCGAGCACTTTTCGACCCCATCGGCCATCTTCTCTGCGTGCAATGTGGCCTGCTCATTGCCACTTCAGCTTGCTAATCCGGTGGGCTATGTCGGTGACTTTAGTTCGTCTACGGATCTCCTCATTTCTGATTCGATCACGTAGAGAAACTCCGAGCATAGCCCTCTCCATAGCTCGTTGAGCGACTTTGAGTTTTGAGATGAGGCCGATAGTGAAAGACCACGTTTCGGAGCCGTAAGTCATCATTTCTAATATTTATATCGTCAAAAATATTTTGATAAAATATTTATAATACTTAGGTGCTTACTTAATTCGATTTGGCGATTTCGTAGAAAAAATGTGACGTCACACTAGGGGGAGGGGTTTGCCAAATGTGACCAAGTTTTTTTTTTTTTTTATTATTATGAATGGCCTTACTCATGGCCACAGACTAGCCGAGGCGTAGACGTGGCCTACGATGGAGCGAGCTCGCCCAGAAGGTGCCTGTTCACTCTTGATTTGAAGGTTGCCGGGTTATAAGAACACGGAAATATAGACGCCGGCAAGGAATTCCATTCCTTGGCAGTGCGCATAAGGAAAGTAGAAGCAAAGCGCTTCGTGCGAATTGGTGGAATATCTACCAAGTAAGGATGGAAACCGGCCGTGCGTCTGAAATGTGACAAGGAGGGGGGGAGGGGTCAAAAAACCTAGAAATTCGTGTGACGTAATTAATGGATGACCCCTAAGCGATTGGGCCCAATACCTATACATTACTGGAAAAACGCGTAAGAAGTCTGCAACTAAGCGTGAGCAGGTTTTGATAATAAGAATTGTGGATAAGCTCTGTCAGGGCCACAACCGCAATTGTTTACGTGAAACGTGGTGCGGACAGCTAGTGCGAAGGTTGATGGCCAAGCTCTGCGTTGGGCCGAAGGCCTGACGCATCCGAGAGAGGTGCACCTCCACGCAAGGTCGAAGCATGACCTTTAGGAGGTTAGTGCTCAAACAGAACAAATAATTGGTTTAAGTACGAGTAGCTAAGTGAGAAGGCTGAACTGCCGTATATCGCGACCATCGAATTTCGCAAATTGCGGGGATTTTTCTATTACACCAATGAAACCGTAGGTAATTAGAGTGACAGAGAGAAATGCCAGCAATTTGCGAACTTCGAGCTTCGATTTCCGCGGTTATAGCCCTGTTATCTTGAATTAACAGAGATACACCTAACAATGAAAAAAAATGTAGGCACTATGCTTAACATAATACTTGAACAAAAAAAATGGGTAACTAACTATCCTAAGATAGCCAGCTGTGTGGACAAATTGAATAAACAGTTGGATGTACTTAAGAACTTCGCTTTGCTCGCTCGTTCAAAAATGTGTGCAGTACGGAACCCTTGGGACGTGAGTTCGACTCGCACTTGACCGGTTTTTATTTTGATTTGATATGTCATATTATATTAAATTACAGCCCACTGTGTCTTGTTACTTTTGACCCACAACGTGTTACTTTCTGCACGCCAACGGGGTGATTAGTAACAAAAAAGGATTTTTTAAAAACAAAATACACAATTATAATGTTAGTCAAGACGTTAATGTACAGATCATGCACTGACGTTATATATGATACATTAAACTCATCAAAATAATAAGGGTTAACCAGAAACTAAGGTCAAAGTACAAAGTGTTACGTTTCTCCCCGCTCTACCCTACGCATCCAAAATTACTGTCCACCTATGTTCATCACTATATGTATTTTTTGCAAATAAATATATGGTTATCTTTATCAATAAATTAAGTCCTGGCAGGGTGGAACTTTCATTTTGGCGGATTCTTTCTCTCTGCATCTGACTGTACCTATAGCTGTTACGGCAATTTTTTGGTAAACTTACGGTTATATGTTCAGACTCTGAATCTCTATAGTAATTTAAGACGAAAATATTTAAAATATATGGACATACCTCTGGTCCTTGAACTACGTCCAAAGAGAGGTATGGGAATGGGAACTGAGAATGACATCTCGCTTCGTGTGGTAGGGCACAGCACAGCGGATGTCATTCCAGATCTAGAGCAGAGCTCAACCTTACAGAAATCTGCAGCCAAATAACACTAGCACTAGACTCTACTCATAGTGTCCTTCCTGCCGGTGAGTATGGTTGCCAGTTATCAACGAGGGGTGCGGAGTGTTAGACTCGGCAACGCGCATGGAGTTGCAGGCGTCCAAAGGCTACGAAGATTGCTTATCATCAGACGGGCCGGGCCGTATGCTTGTTTGTTAGCGACGAGGTATAAAAAATAAAATTAAATATGCACAGAATATCATTGAATTAAAAACTTTGTTTTATTTTATAGTAAATTAGTATAACACTCGATACACAGGCAATCACAATCCAGGCCGCAGCGATTTTGGGCTGTAAGCCTCGTAGGCCAGTAGGTATATATCGGCCTCACAAGCCGCAAAAACTCGCTAGGACTGAGTCTAGACCGTAGCCGTTTATTTATTCTTGATTTCATGAAGGTTTGCAGAACAGTACGTAACCGCATTATACATCTATCTTAGACGGACCTCACAGCAACAAAACAGGTTTACCACTGCACGATTTTCAAGTAGTACACGAAATATTTACATAATGTTCCGTATTAATAGGTAATATTTGAAGATCAAAAGTTCTGTAACATAAATACAAGATCACAACATTGTCTTCACAGTTCATTGACGTTGACGTACAAAAGTACGTCAAATAGGTATGCAATATTAATACCAGCATAATGAAAATTAATTCCAATCAGTAAGTATGAGTCTTCAAACTTTTTTCATTCTAAGCCGGGTTTCAAGGAGCAAATTACTTAAATGATATTGGAATCGTATTGTTTTAAGATAGTTTACTGCCTTTTTCAACCATTATGCCCCAACAAATCAAATCTAAGATGAGACTCGAGCTCCATCTGATGATAATTATTTACCCTGTTTTTTTAAATAGTATTTGTCTACTGGTATACTTTTTCGTATATGTATATGATTTAATGTCGAAATAAATGCCAAAATCAACTGTCATTTTAATTAAATTTGCGATACGTGTGCTTTGATCCGAGCCCAGCGGGCATCTGATCAAAGAAGTTGCGTGCACGGAACCGCTGATATCATATTTTGGAACTTATTTATTGAATGTGAAATTAAAAAAAAAAGTAATCCTGGTAGTCGCTCAAGCATACAATTGCGCGTTATTAGAAGCAGTTTTCATATTTTTATCTTTTGTGCACAAATTGTTACGAATCTTGAAAGTCCGTTTTAGACCTATGTTCGTGATCGTTTTCTATCGAGCAAAAGTCAAAAACTTAGGATTCTAATCACTCTAATCAGTAGAAAAAGCCCTCAAGTTTGCTAATTGAATGTATGGCAGCTGTATCGTGATCCAAAAAAGAGCTACGGCTTTTAAAAAACTCCGTTTTCTGAACTCACTGCACCTTAAGGTTGACTGGTAGAGAATGCCTTATGGCATTAAGTCCGCCTTTTGTACTATAAGATTTTTCTTTTGTGTAATAAAGATTAAATAAATAAATAAATAAATAAAGTCCGTATCAAATTTAATTGAAAAACAAAATGTATTCCTTGGATAATCATTCAAAATAAATTCAAATAAATATTTAAACCGCACTAAAATATTTAGTGACAAGGATTATTTTACCTAAACATTTAAAGATAATTACAAAATATGTACCTTATTAACCACCACTATAACTGAGATATATCCTCTATTTACACCTCTATTAATGGGACCCTCTGTAAATGCGACAGAAATTTATTTGTACCTGGCTAACAGAGAGCCTGGGTAAGTGGAATACCTCTTTAAGTGAGACAAATCTGCTCGTTCCTTGAAGTCTCACTTATCCAGGTTTCACTGTAGATGGTTTACGTTAAGTATTGATTGGTTATTCGAATAATTTTATTAGTTTATAACTTTGCAGCTAGTTTTCATGTCGAATTAACTACTTGATTTTAGTATTTTAGTACAAATCAAAGATATCTATCTATAATACAGTTTAAGTAAAGGCTTAAGTGACAAATGATTCGCACCGTCGTCTCCGGCGATGTACCGCTTACCTATACAGTACAATTTTCCATTTGCCCGTAGCAATGCTATACCTATGTACGTAGCTAAGCTTTATGGTATGCATTAAGTACGTTCACATGTAAGCGGTGTTGTGGCGAAGCGCAGATGCAAATATTGCCAGTATCGTGCGTTCGTCGGAAGCAGTTTGATACAACGAAGCACAATTTCCTTTGCCGCCGCCGCCCGCGTTCTGCAAACTGTTGATAGCGAAGCTATAAGCGGTACTAAAGTAAGATTTAAAAGCATTCGGATGCAGACAATGAGAACCCGCGATTACAAATTATATGGATGATACAATCAACGAGGAATAAAGTGGAAATATTAAGTTTTATATTTAATATATTTATTCCAGTAAGTTAACCTTTTGAATTACAGATCTGATAATGGAAAATATTAACCAACACATGAATGCGTGATGCGTGAATCACGTCTTTTACGTAACTACAAAGCCAAAAACACGGTTAAAATTTTAGCACTATATGCAAGTAGGTACCCTTAGAGCATTAAATAGGAGACGCCTTTCATATTCGATCCCCTTTGCCAAAGTACTCCTCACAAACACGCGTGTGCGTGCGAACGTGTGCGTGCGTACGTGTGCGTGTGTGTGTATGTGTGTGTGTATGTGTGTGTGTGTGTGTGTGTGTGTGTGTGTGTGTGTGTGTGTGTGTGTGTGTGTGTGTGTGGCGTGTACGAGCCGGCTCATTGGTACGAGCCGGGGTTTGAACCCGCGACCTCCAGATTGCAAGTCGCACGCTCTCACGGCTAGGCCACCAGCGTTTTGAGATAAAAAGTACTCTGAATTAGAAAGTACTTCTCAAAATTACCGCAAGGCTTTCTTTGAAAACAAGCAGGCAGTCCTCTTGAGTCTAGAGTGCTATTGAGTTGCTTCCTTTTGCCAACTTTTAAGTGATGGTTTTTAATGATAAATATTTAATTTTAATTTTAATTGAGTGGACGGTTTCGTGCGATCGACCACTTTTCTCTTCATATTGTCCGAAAGGTCAAAAAAAGTTAACTACCTACATAGTGAAATCATCCATAGATTTAATGCTCAGTAAAAGGGGTTTAGCACACAAACCACTGCTTCCAGTAATATTTCTTTTATTACAGCGACATACAGGATTAATTATAAGATTACAAAAGAACAAATCCAACATAACCTCGGGCAATGAAGCGCCGCCAAAATCTGACAGTTCTCCCTCAACAAAATTGTATCTATGGTCACATAGATACAATAACCAAAAAGTATAAAGTCAGCTGCATACTACATGTGAACATGTGATTATTATCAGTATAAAGTAACATACAGGATATCAACTATTGTGATGCTTACAACTCGGCCGTCCTTTTATTTATAGTGAGTCCTCTCACTAAAAACAATTGTACATTAATAACAACAGCAATATATCATAACAATTTTATCGATATCAAACAAACATTCATAAGAACAGTTTTTGTAAACTTCTGACTATAGACTTTTATTAGTCGATCACACAACCAATGACTAGTTGCATATATTAACCTTATTGAGAAATCAGTCTTCACACTTCACAATCTTCACATGCTATAACCTGAGATCATATAAACACTAAACAGTAATTTAATACAACCAGCACCTGGTAGTATTGATAGCCTTCTTTCAATAAACTTTCAATACATATGAACTAACTTACAGTCTTGGTCTGGTCTAGACATCTGCCAAAGTATAAGCCAACATTAACATTCAATCTGCCCTCAAGGCCTGCTCTAAACAGTATGGCAAAGTATAAAACGTCATAAACAATGACAGTCTACCCTTATAAGGCCTGCTCTAAATAGTTTAGCAAAACATAATTCATCATAAACAATCACAGTATTAAGACCATTTAGGCCTGCTCTAAATAGTTTGGCAAAACATAATTCATCATAAACAATCACAGTATTAAGACCTGCTTTAAATGATTTGCAAAACATAATTCATCAAAACAATCAGTCTGCCATTTAGGCCTGCTCTAAATAGTTTGGCAAAACATAATTCATCATAAACAATCACAGTATTAAGACCTGCTTTAAGTGATTTGCAAAACATAATTCATCAAAACAATCAGTCTGCCATTTAGGCCTGCTCTAAATAGTTTGGCAAAACATAATTCATCATAAACAATCACAGTATTAAGACCTGCTTTAAATGATTTGCAAAACATAATTCATCAAAACAATCAGTCTGCCATTTAGGCCTGCTCTAAATAGTTTGGCAAAGTATAATTTATCATAAACAATCACAGTCTGCCATTTAGGCTTACTCTATAGTTTGACAAAGTATAATTCATCATAAACATTCACAGTCTGCCCTTAAGGCCTGCTCTAGATATCATTCCAAAGTATAAATTGTTATGGCCTGCTCTAGACTTGAGTTGTCTAGACAGTCTGCCATCACGGCCTGCTCTAGAAGACAGTCTGCTATCAAAGCCTGTTCTAGACAGTCTGCACATTCATACCTAATTAATTATTTGAATTAATTTGTTTTGGCCTGCTCTAGAAGACAGGCTGTTATCAAAGCTTGCTCTAGACAGTCTGCACATTCATACCTAATTAATTATTTGAATTAATTTGTTTTGGCCTGCTCTAGAAGACAGGCTGTTATCAAAGCTTGCTCTAGACAGTCTGCACATTCATACCTAATTAATTATTTGAATTAATTTGTTTTGGCCTGCTCTAGAAGACAGGCTGTTATCAAAGCTTGCTCTAGACAGTCTGCACACTTCCGACAAAATTGTAGTTTATGACCGCAGGTGGTCGGGCCTTTAACTCATCTTGCGTCGAGTTCGACTCGCCTCTGCTCTTCAAAGGCTTGCACTTTTTATTCACTGTAAACCTCTACTTCTGCCGATCTTGTGCCGAAATCTCCCAGTGCGATGGTTCAATATAGCACCTCTATACAGGTGAAAACAATTAACCAATTTCTATGTGGGCATTTGAATTCACAATCCCGCTTTCTGAGTTGAAATCGTCCATAGATTTAATGCTCAGTAAAAGGGGTTTAGCACACAAACCACTGCTTCCAGTAATATTTCTTTTATTACAGCGACATACAGGATTAATTATAAGATTACAAAAGAACAAATCCAACATAACCTCGGGCAATGAAGCGCCGCCAAAATCTGACAGTTCTCCCTCAACAAACATGACCATAGATACAATAACCAAAAAGTATAAAGTCAGGTGCATACTACATGTGAACATGTGATTATTACCAGTATAAAGTAACATACAGGATATCAACTATTGTGATGCTTACAATAGCAGTAATACTAATATATATAACTGTCGTGATTAAAGAAGTTTTTATAACTGAGAAAGTCAAGAAGAATCAACATTGCTGAAGCGGACTGTCAGGATTCCAATAGAATTCTTTAATTCAATCCCGAAGATAAACATCGACGACGAGGTATTTTAATGAGTTTTTTCATGCAGAACAAAAAAAAATAGACGAGACATAACATGAATAAGTCAAATTCCTTCACGAGCGACACCGCATGTAGAGGGCGGTATTTTCCAATAAAAAGTTCAATAAATGTACAACGCGACGGGTATTAGCGCCGCAAAATTCCTCGTCGCGTAATAATAACATAAAGATTTTCAATACGTGTCCCAATAACAGTGCCGGGGATCGAGATGGCACTGCGGCCTCTGTTGCCTCCGCGCCGGCTTCGATACTCCGCCTGCGGCACTCGTCCGCGACACTTATCAGCTCGGTTCATCTATTTATACTTCAGCATACTGAGTATCTCGAATAACCGTTTAAACATGAAGCTTTATTAAGATATAGAGCAGAGGTGGAGCCTTCATTTTTCGTTGACGCTGGCGATAATAATTTTGGTTTATAATTATACTTTAACTAGTAGGTACATTTAACTTTGTCCATTAAGTGTTAATAAGTAGGTAGGTATGCTTTGGCTGTTGATGGTGGCCTATTGTATCGTGAAATACTATTTACAGTTCTTCTCAATTAATAAAATTAAGTAAGTACAGATATTTTTTCCTGAGTCATGGTTGTTTTCTATGTATTTAAGTATTTATACATATATAATACATACATATATCGTAGTCTGAGTACCCACAACACAAGCTTTCTTGAGCTTACCGTGGGGCTTAGACAATTTGTGTAAAGATGTCCTATAATATTTATTTATGTTCATTATTATTAAGTACACAGTAAATATTATACTTGTTACTACAGATGAAACTTTTAAATATGAAATAGAAACTTTTAAAAATTATTTACGAGACAAGGAAATTCGAAACGAGTGGCATTAAATTAAAACACGACCGAAGTTGAAGTGACATGAGTTGCGAATTACCTATTCGCACGTGTATCGTACAACTTTTTACAGTACATAAATTTAAATACATATGGCCCTTTAAACTTTTGACATCGCACGAAAAGTGCTATTTTACGCACTAGTGCGGGAAAATAGTACCATATGTACTGTAAAGATCTTTTTCAATGTCGACTTAACATTTCCTGTACAGTTCAGTCAGTTCATGAAACGTGACATTAAGATGTAATATTTTCAGAGCTGTCCTGTAAATAATTCGAGTACCAGGAAATCTTTTCTGTGGCCGTTAAGTAAGTACATAGGGTAGTAGGTGACGTTAGTAAGCTGCTTTCGCCTTCCGCTTTTGGTGTTATGGGAGAAATTTCATCAAGCCGCAAAACCAACCAAGTATCCTGTAATTTTGAACACAGCTCTGTTAATCTTATAAGTTAATGTAAGTACTTATTCAAACTTTTCCCGGATAGAGGAATCTGTCTCGGTTACTGACTGCTTACAGTTCGGGATTTCAATCCCTTTGCCGAATTCCTAACATTCCGCCGTGACCCCACTCAAATTAACTCATTATTTTCTAAAATAGTTTCGAGTATTCATTAACAACATTGAAATATCTACGGTAACTATTTTGTGTTTAAGGGAAATTTAATTACAGGATTACGATGATGTTGAGGTACCGATAAGGATTATGCGATCGACAACACAAACGCAATTCTTCCTATTCGCGATTCTACACAATATTTTTTCGACGCAACCGCAGTTTACTACATTCGTGATTCGATACAGGCGTTATTTTAACGCAATCGGGATTCTTCCTATTCGTGATTCTATACAATATTTTTTCGACGCAACCGCAGTTTACTACATTCGTAATTGCACTCAGTTGTTATTTTTACACAATAATACCTATAGCGTTACCTCTTTATAAATTCATATTTTTAACTCGGCCGCAATCAAGAGGCGCTGGTAGGTGGGTAGGTAGTCTAGCGGTGGGAGCGGGCGACTTTCAACCAGGGACTGAAAAGGTACCTTTAAAAATGGTTTTGACCGGTCTTTTAAAGGTACCCGACCGTTAAAGTAGCATTTCGGTATCGATATCAATCGGTACCCGTATCCAAACGAGCTTCTGTTCAAACGGTACCGTTAAATAAAAGTACCTTTTCTCAAACATGCAATGAAATATTGATGTTATAGTAGAAGAGCCGGCCGCAAATTTTCTAACCGACTTGATACCACGATGAAATGCACAATGGTTTCCCATAAAAGTGATGCTAAGTCCGAATTCGATAGTCTGCCACGGCGGAACTTGCCGAAAGTACGAAAAAGAAGGCCACTTCCGGTGCGAAAAAAGGGGACTGATTTAACCCATCTGATACCGAAATAATAGTTATGGCAGCAGTTAGAAATTTACATGTAGACACATAAAAGCGAAGTCTGCCAGTATTTTTTTTGCCGGAAGTGCTTGGCAGACGCTCTCAAAGGTGGCCAGCGGGACCCCTAATTTAACCCATCTGATACCACCATGAAACCAATTCCAGTCGGTAGGTATGAACCCTCATGTCAGGAATATATAAGTCTGCCAAGGCTTTTCCTGCCGAAACACCTTGGCAGACGAGATTATGTAAGCAAGGTCGGCATCGGTTACCCTACACTAACCCATCTGATACCACCATGAAACCAATTCCAGTCGGTAGGTACGAACTCCCATTTTAGGAATATATAAGTCTGCCAAGGTTTTTCCTGCCGAAACACCTTGGCAGACGAGATTATAAACAAGATGACCATCGGTTACCGTACACTAACCCATCTGATACCGCCATGAAACCAATTCCAGTCGGTAGGTATGAACCCTCATTTCAGGAATATATAAGTCTGCCAAGGCTTTTCCTGCCGTAACACCATGGCAGACGAGATTATGTAAGCAAGGTCGGCATCGGTTACCCTACACTAACCCATCTGATACCACCATGAAACCAATTCCAGTTGGTAGGTATGAACCCCCATTTTAGAAATATATAAGTCTGCCAAGGTTTTTCCTGCCGAAACACCTTGGCAGACGAGATTATAAGCAAGATGACCATCGGTTACCGTACAGTAACCCATCTGATACCACCATGAAACCAATTCTAGTCGGTAGGTATGAACCCTCATTTCAGGAATTTATAAGTCTACCAAGGCCTTTCCTGCCGAAACACCTTGACAGACGAGATTATGTAAGCAGCATCCACATACGAGGGATCCGTATTTTGGGATTATACAGATTACGGACATTATTAATAGCTGTAGGCTTATTTATTACTTTATGCTTATACATATTTGTATATTATTATGTTATTAATAAAATATATTTATAATTTATTAAACCTAAACTTAATACATTGGGAATTCATTACCTGCTTACGGCAGTAGTAGGGATAAGTGGGTGAGTTCTGGCTCACTGAGCCAGGCCAACAGTCCCTCCCCCTTTTTTCCCTTGTTGAGGCCCTGCAACCTTGCCTTGAACCCAAACTAATGTCATTGTAGCTCGAATCTAACCTAATCTATTTTTATTGCTTTTAGAATATTTCAATTATCTACTTTTGCAAAGTTAAAGGTTGAAATCTCTATTTCGCAAAATGGAATTTTAATGTGACTTTAATGTATGTGCAGTCTACTTAGTAATTGGGTTTAAAGATATAAAAACACACATTTTATTTCCTATCCTAAGTATCCTATCCTAAGTTTATTCAAATAATATTCTGAACATATATAGTAATTAGACTGGTCATATTTTTCATAAAATCGATTTCGACTGGCAAAGCATATAACTTTTTGGCAACCGGGTTTTTTAACCTAATTAGACCCCGGTGAATCCGGTTGCTCGATCGAAATCTTGACCGGAAGTGAGATATTTGACATTAAAGGTCCCTTTTTTTCGTTTTTCGTAAATAACTCTTAAACGGTGGCACATAGCAAAAAATGCTCTATTACATAAGTATTCTGCATAAAATTTCCTACAAGAAAGATCCAGTACAATTTTTCGCTAGGATCAATATTCAAAGAGATTTTAACGCGGGAAATTTAATTATAATCACTTCTAAGGTCCCGTTTTTTAGGTTTTCGTAAATAACCCATAAACGGTGGCCAATATCAAAAAATGTTGTTAGACGTTAATAATCTACACAAAATTTTGAACAAAAAAGATTCAGTATACTTTTCGCAGGGATCAATATTTAAAAAGATAATAAAGAGGGAAAGTTAATTATAATAAATTCTAAGGTTCCTTGCTTTTATTTTTTCGTTAATAATTTGAAAAGTATGACTCATAGCAAAAAAAAATCTGATACATAAATAATAAACGTAAAATTTCCTACAAGAAACATGCAGAACACTTTTCGCTAAGATAAATATTTAAAAAGACAAAGCAGCGGGTAAGTTAATTATAATCAATTTTAAAGTCCCTTTTTAGTTTTTTGTAAATAACTCGTAAACGGTGTCCCATAGCGAAATAGGTTTTTAAAAATAAATTATTTACATAAAATTTCCTCCAAAAAACATCTAGAACACTTTTCTCTAGGATCAATATTTCAAGCGATATTGAAGGAAGAAAGTTAATTACAATCAGTTCACAGGTCACTTTTTTTTAGTTTTTCGTAAATAACTCGTAAACGGTGGCCCGTTGCAAAACAATATTCTACATAAATATTAAACATAAAATTGTCCACAAAAAAGGTTCTGTACACTTTTTCGCTACGATCAATATTTAAAGAGATATTAAAGGAGGTAAGTTAATTATAATCAATTTCCAGGTCCCTATTTTTAGGATTTCGCAAATGACTCGTAAAATAAGGCTCATAGCAAAATAAGTTCTTAATGTTCTTGTAAATAAATAATCGATATAAAATTTTATATGGAACACTTTTCTCTTTTTAGGGTTCCGTACCTCAAAATGAATAAAAACCGGCCAAGCGCGAGTCGGACTCGCGTTGCAAGGGTTCCGTACATTACCCAATTTTTAACAGTGTATTTTATATATGTTAAACGCGAGTGAATTGCCTTTAAAAAACCTGTAGGGATCGGTTCAAAAACTAAGTAATGTCCGACTCGCGCTTGACTGCATAATTCTAATAGGTTTTCCTGTCATCTATAGATTCTATTTTGTATATCTTTTCAAAATTTTAGACCCAGTAGTATCGGAGATAAAGCCCCCTTCCCCAAAATAAAACATTAAAATACAAAAAAATACCCCCCCCCCTTTATCTCCGAAACTACAGGGTCTAAATTTTGAAAATAAAATAAAATAAAATAGTTCTTTCCCTATATAGACGTAAACCTAAAAATAGGGACCTGGAAATTGATTATAATTAACTTACCCCCTTTAATACCTCTTTAAATATTGATCGTAGCGAAAAAGTGTACAGAACCTTTTTTGTGGACAATTTTATGTTTAATATTTATGTAGAATATTGTTTTGCAACGGGCCACCGTTTACGATTTATTTACGAAAAACTAAAAAAAAAGTGACCTGTGAACTGATTGTAATTAACTTTCTTCCTTTAATATCGCTTGAAATATTGATCCTAGAGAAAAGTGTTCTAGATGTTTTTTGGAGGAAATTTTATGTAGATAATTTATTCTTAAAAACCTATTTCGCTATGGGACACCGTTTACGAGTTATTTACAAAAAACTAAAAAGGGACTTTAAAATTGATTATAATTAACTTACCCGCTGCTTTGTCTTTTTAAATATTGATCCTAGCGAAAAGTGTACTGCATTATTCTTGTAGGAAATTTTACGTTTATTATTTATGTATAAGATTTTTTTTGCTATGAGTCATACATACTTTTCAAATTATTAACGAAAAAATAAAAACAAGGAACCTTAGAATTTAGTATAATTAACTTTCCCTCTTTATTATCTTTTTAAATATTGATCCCTGCAAAAAGTGTACTCAATCTTTTTTGTTCAAAATTTTGTGTAGATTATTAACGTTTAACAACATTTTTTGATATTGGCCACCGTTTATGAGTTATTTACGAAAACCTAAAAAACGGGACCTTAGAAGTGATTATAATTAAATTTCCCGCGTTAAAATCTCTTTTAATATTGATCCTAGCGAAAAATTGTACTGAATCTTTCTTGTAGGTAATTTTATGCATATTACTTATGTAATAGAAATTTTTTTGCTATGCACCACCGTTTAAGAGTTATTTACGAAAAACGAAAAAAAACGGACCTTTAATGTCAAATATCTCACTTCCGGTCAAGATTTCGATCGAGCAACCGGATCGGATTCAGCGGGGTCTAATTAGGTTAAAAAACCCGGTTTCCAAAAAGTAATATGATTTGCCAGTCGCATCAAGAAGGAGAGCGATTTTGAATTTTTTTGCTAGTCTAAATATCATTACTTATTCTGTGTACAGTGGAGAAAACGAATGAAATCATGCAATTTGATTTTTCTATTTTTAAATAAAGAGTAACTAAACAGTATTTTCCACAGTTGTTGGTAATGATACCATCTCTTACAATTTCTCTTCATGAACATTTTATGATACCAAACCTTCCAGTTTTCGCCCGAATTAATCAAAAAATTCACCAACTCCATTTACACCAACCAAATAGAAAACGGGTCCGTGTCCGAATTCGCGATCTCGAGTCCGGGTCCGCGTCCGGGTCCAGGTTCAGGTAGAAGTCGAATTCAAAATCTTGCTTGTTTTGCCAGTGGGGTAACTTGCTTAATAATCAATTAGAAAAAGACAAGTCGTTGAGGAGTTCCGTTCTGATCACCATCAGCTACCACTTCATCAAATGCCACTGTTCTTAATGTAAATCCTTGTTTGCCTGATGAAAATACAAGAGTCACTATACAATGCCATTAAGATTTGTAGAGTTCCCTCGATTCCTTATGGATCCCATCATCAGAACTTGAGCTTCACGAAAATATGACTTAAAAATCTAACGTGCTTAACAAACATAACGAAGAGGACAAATCCCCAAACATGAGCTATGCGTCGTTGAAGAGTTCCATTCTGATCATCATCAGCAGTTTCACTTCATCAAATGTCACAATTCTGAATGTAAATGCTTGGTTTGTTTAAAATACACCAGTATCACTATATGTTAGGGTGGTTCAAAAAACATTTTTTTTCCTAAGGGGCACCCCCTTATTTTGTTACACTTATTATGTTGATAAATTGAGATTATAGTTGAGATAAATTAAGAAACTTGGTGTATAAGTTTCTTAATTTATCTCAACTATACTTTGTTTTTTTTTAGCATTAGAAATTAGGTAAACAATCTTGATGTGTTTTAATTGAAAAACACATTTTAAAAATAAGTTACGGCAAATATGTAACAATTATTAATCTAGTACGATCATTTATATTCGTCTGCTTTCATAAGTAACAGTTTTTGAATTTTGAAAAGCGTTTTTCAATTAAAAGACATGCTAAGATCGCTTACCTTCTTGCAAGTTCTTTCTAATGCTAAAAAAACGAACTATACATTATACAAGGTGGTGCTTAGCCACGTTGAAATTTTGTATGTCGTATGAAACCCAACAAAAAGAGTAATTATGATTCAGAATTTTATTTAAAATATCTGGTTTCACACTATTTGCACATGTGATGTATAAGTTTTGAAATAGAAAAACATTTTCTTTCAAAATAATATCTTTTAAATCACACATTCAAATAATGTGAAAACTACTACTTACATAAAAATCAAAAAAATAGTAACTTATTTATTTTTTTGATTTCATACAATTTGAAAAATTTCAGTGTTTGAGCACCCCCTTGTAGTTAAGATTGTAAGATGCTTGGCGTATTTTGTCAACATAATAAGTGTAACAAAATGAGGGGGTGCCGCTTCTTCTAGCTAGAGTTTGAATTTTTCCCATACAAACGTGAACCACCCTTACAAGATTTGAAGAGTGCCCTCGATTCCTCATAAATCTCACCATCAGAACTGGGTTTTGACAAAGACGGAACCAATCTGTATGTATATACTTACAAGTTACAACTCAACTAAAAAAATAATTTTCAAAATCGATCCCAAAATGACGGAGATATCAAACATTAAAAAACCGAATTAATACCTCCTTTTTAGGGTTCCGTAGCCAAATGGCAAAAAACGGAACCCTTATAGATTTGTCATGTCTGTCTGTCTGTCCGTCCGTATGTCACAGCCACTTTTTTCCGAAACTATAAGAACTGTTGAAACTTGGTAAGTAGATGTATTCTGTGAACCGCATTAAGATTTCAACACAAAAATAGAAAAAAAAGACAATACATTTTGGGGGTCCCCCATACTTAGAACTGAAACTTAAAATGTCTTTTTCATTAAACCCATACGTGTGGGGTATCTATGGATAGGTCTTCAAAAATGATACAATACAATACAATACTTTTTATTGCACGCCTCACATACACTTAGTTTACAATAAATGGACAATAACATAAAAAAAGACAATAGAGGTAACAACAGGCGGTCTTATCGCTTATGATATTGAGGTTTCTAATATCATTTATTTCTAAACTGAATAGTTTGCGCGAGAGAAGTGGTAAAATGTGTGCACCCTCCCCCTTTAACTTCTAAAATAAATTTAACTTCGCACTGAATGATGACATCGTACGGGGCTTAAAGCCCCCGTAACGCAGTGAACGTGTTAAAGTCACATTAAAATTCCATTTTGCGAAATAGAGATTTCAACCTTTAACTTTGCAAAAGTAGATAATTGAAATATTCTAAAAGCAATAAAAATTGATTAGGTTAGATTCGAGCTACAATGACATTAGTTTGGGTTCAAGGCAAGGTTGCAAGGCCTCAACAAGGGAAAAAAGGGGGAGGGACTGTTGGCCTGGCTCAGTGAGCCAGAACTCACCCACTTATCCCTACTACTGCCGTAAGCAGGTAATGAATTCCCAATATTAAGTTTAGGTTTAATAAATTATAAATATATTTTATTAATAACATAATAATATACAAATATGTATAAGCATAAAGTAATAAATAAGCCTACAGCTATTAATAATGTCCGTAATCTGTATAATCCCAAAATACGGATCCCTCGTATGTGGATGCTGCTTACATAATCTCGTCTGTCAAGGTGTTTCGGCAGGAAAGGCCTTGGCAGACTTATAAATTCCTGAAATGAGGGGTCATACCTACCGACTAGAATTGGTTTCATGGTGGTATCAGATGGGTTACTGTACGGTAACCGATGGTCATCTTGCTTATAATCTCGTCTGCCAAGGTGTTTCGGCAGGAAAAACCTTGGCAGACTTATATATGTCTAAAATGGGGGTTCATACCTACCAACTGGAATTGGTTTCATGGTGGTATCAGATGGGTTAGTGTAGGGTAACCGATGCCGACCTTGCTTACATAATCTCGTCTGCCATGGTGTTACGGCAGGAAAAGCCTTGGCAGACTTATATATTCCTGAAATGAGGGTTCATACCTACCGACTGGAATTGGTTTCATGGCGGTATCAGATGGGTTAGTGTACGGTAACCGATGGTCATCTTGTTTATAATCTCGTCTGCCAAGGTGTTTCGGCAGGAAAAACCTTGGCAGACTTATATATTCCTAAAATGGGGGTTCGTACCTACCGACTGGAATTGGTTTCATGGTGGTATCAGATGGGTTAGTGTAGGGTAACCGATGCCGACCTTGCTTACATAATCTCGTCTGCCAAGGTGTTTCGGCAGGAAAAGCCTTGGCAGACTTATATATTCCTGACATGAGGGTTCATACCTACCGACTGGAATTGGTTTCATGGTGGTATCAGATGGGTTAAATGAGGGGTCCCGCTGGCCACCTTTGAGAGCGTCTGCCAAGCACTTCCGGCAAAAAAAATACTGGCAGACTTCGCTTTTATGTGTCTACATGTAAATTTCTAACTGCTGCCATAACTATTATTTCGGTATCAGATGGGTTAAATCAGCCCCCTTTTTTCGCACCGGAAGTGGCCTTCTTTTTCGTACTTTCGGCAAGTTCCGCCGTGGCAGACTATCGAATTCGGACTTAGCATCACTTTTATGGGAAACCATTGTGCATTTCATCGTGGTATCAAGTCGGTTAGAAAATTTGCGGCCGGCTCTTCTACTATTATGTTCCTTATAATAGGCTGCGAAGTATGACGTTTCAGGTGCGGCTAGGACAATAGGTCGTTAATGGAATTTCATACACATCTTGCAGGCCTAGGCCGGCAAAGTCCTCTTTTTTAATTTTCATTTTACAGATATTTGTGACACAGCATCGTGGCATTCATCCATTAAAAAAAACCAGAGGCAGTATTTGCTTTATGGTTCGTAATGATACTCTGCCACTACGCCTATAAAAAAAAAAAAAAAACAAAAAACAATGTTTGCTATAATTTGCAGTTTTATTTGTATAAAATCAACATGAACTTAATAAATAGTACATTCTATAATTTTAAATTATAAATTTAACTACACAAATAAAAACATTTAAAATATTTCATCTAAACGTTAGCGGTAAAAAGGTCTACTCAAACACGCGTAGTTATATTTTAAATTGTTATGGAGGTAAAGTTGAAAAATATTCATTCTGTTTTATTGGATTTATGGTGCATTGTTGATTTTTTGACTTTAATATGAGTTCCGACGAAATAATGAAATTAACATTAATTGTAGGTGTTGGAATTGGCAGCGTAAGCAGAATTGATTTTAAATAAGTTGCTGCCTCTGCCGCCAAGTCAAAGACGAAGTATATGTATGGTTGCTTATGGCAATTTTATTATTTGAGAAACTAAGAAAAATGGCTTACAGTTTATTAGAAACAGTTTTGTGGCATATTTTAAATGAATGTAACTACAAATTCGTCAACACTGTGGAAATTATGCTTATTTACTCCATGCATAAAGCAACGATGTATGTGACACATGATATCAACATGAAAGACTATGTAAACTTATGTGACGAAAACGACAGTCAGACGGATACAAGGCGAAAAAATCAAAGATTCATGAAAATATAAGGATAGTAAAAATACACGACTCGTGTAAAACATTTATTTATTTAACACTGATTTAAACTTTCACGATTATTAAACATTATCAAACTGCACAACGGGACTTAATCGCGTATTTAAGTTTTAAGATTTACCTCCGACGTTTCGAGGACGGCGTTGTCCCCGTGGTCTCGGAGAAGACTGGCTCAAGTTGACATCAACATCTTCTAGCCGCGCGAGTTTTTCGAACTACCCGCACTTGGTCTTGTTTATCAGTTTGAACGTTTTGCGCACTAGGGATGTCACTCTGTCGACACACAACACTAACGATATTCGATTTATCGACTGTCGATATTCGTTTCCGCTTACATTTACTAATGACTGGATTCCATGTGGATGAGATCTTAAAACCCTCGTCCCGATTAAAATTGCAATGTTTTTTGATTTCAATGGATTCCAGTGGCTTGGAGTCAGGACCAAACCACTGGATTGAGCTGCATAACCCTAAAATCCTCTCCACGGATCGCCATTTCTACAGTAGAAAAGTGCGGGAAGCCATTGAAATCAAAAAACATTGCAATTTTTAATCGGGACGAGGGTTTTAAGATCTCATCCACATGGAATCCAGTCATTAGTAAATGTAAGCGGAAACGAATATCGACAGTCGATAAATCGAATATCGTTAGTGTTGTGTGTCGACAGAGTGACATCCCTAGTGCGCAAAACGTTCAAACTGATAAACAAGACCAAGTGCGGGTAGTTCGAAAAACTCGCGCGGCTAGAAGATGTTGATGTCAACTTGAGCCAGTCTTCTCCGAGACCACGGGGACAACGCCGTCCTCGAAACGTCGGAGGTAAATCTTAAAACTTAAATACGCGATTAAGTCCCGTTGTGCAGTTTGATAATATTTATTTATTTTATTTTTTATTTTATTTATTTCATTGCATGTTTGAGAAAAGCACTATACATACCTCGGCGGGCCTTTCGTCCCGGCCTCTGTAGTAATGTACTATTGCGAGTTTTTTTATAGGTATCTGACCGTTAAAGTAGCATTCCATATTGATCTCAATACTTTAGGTAAGTATACATATAAGCTTTAGTCCAAACGGTACCGTTAAATATAGGCTAAAGTCCAAACGGTACCATTAAATACAGGCTTAAGTCCAAACGGTACCCTTCAAAAAAAACCTTTTCGCGTTTGATCTGACACCCCAATTCAAACCGGTCACTCGCTAGAGCGGGAGGGAACGCGTGTCTCCCTCCCAATTTTCACTAGGTACACGGATCCCGATATGATTGTTTGTGAATTATATTGTCATCATCATCGTCATCATCATCATCATCATTGACATAAAAGTCATCATGGGTGTCGTTTCATAGGTTTCAGGGAGTGCAGAATTCGAAAACGATGACTGTTTAGGAATCCAAGATGTCTGTCATTAAAAGTCGTCATGGGTGTCGTTTTATAGGTTTTAGATAGGGAATGCTCCCGGTACTGAGTTTGTATGGCGAGAACCGGGAATTCCCGGTTCCGGTACTGTGTTTGTATAGAATACCGGTACCGGGAGCACTCCCTAGTTTTAGGGAGTGCGGAATTCGAAAATGATGACTGTTTTGGAGTCCAAGATGTCTTCCGTGCACTTTGACATAAAGTGTTCAATTCTCGCGACGAGAAGGGGTTGGAAACCGGTATTTGCTCCATACGAAAATACCGGTATTATTATGTTCTTTTGAGTTCTTTGGTTTATTATTTCATTTTTGATATCGGTACCGAAACGCTACCTTAACGGTCGACCCACCTTTAAAAGACCGGTCAAAACCGTTTTTAAAGGTATCTTTTCAGTCCCTGGTTGAAAGTTACTCGCTTCCACCGCTAGACTACCTACCCACCTGCCAGCGCCTCTTGATTACGGCCGAGTTAAAAATATGAATTTATTAAGATGAAACGCTATAGGTATTATTGTGTAAAAATAACAACTGAGTGCAATTACGAATGTAGTAAACTGCGGTTGCGTCGAAAAAATATTGTGTAGAATCACGAATAGGAAGAATCCCGATTGCGTTAAAATAACGCCTGTATGGAATCACGAATGTAGTAAACTGCGGTTGCGTCGAAAAAATATTGTGTAGAATCGCGAATAGGAAGAATTGCGTTTGTGTTGTCGATCGCATAATTCATTGAAAATAGTACATATAATATTTTTTGTAGGTACATAATAAATCGATGAACACGAAAGTGTCACGTTGTGGACAAATCTTCATGATAACGTTGTGGACGGATCTCCATGGTAACGTTACGGCAATTTTTCATCAACGTTTTCTTACTCGGAGTAATTAACAATGGAGCCGCCATTAGCAGGCGTTCCCCTCTGTCGAAAATAGGCGGCCAATGGTCAACCACATGTCAACCATATGTATGGACTGACGTTTATCTGACATGACGTACCTATACATTTGATGTGCCCCTCCCCCGCAAAAGACGGCAGACTATTTTGTACCGAAAATTTTAGACATGGCGTCTCCGTTGTTAATTACTCCGAGTTTTCTTATGACGTTATCACGCAAAATTATCGTCCGTAAACCGTATTTACAGACAACCATATTTTTTGGTACATTATATTTTATACGTAATTAATTTTGTTTTCCTCTTTGGCATTATGGTAAAAATCTCCGAGTCATATTTCTTCCTGGTTTAATATTTATTTTACAAGGGGCAGAGTTTACAAAGACCAAGTAAAAAAAAGTAAATAACATCTTGAGCGTTGCGAGAGTTCTAGGCATGAGGTTTAGGCATACTTTGGTACCGAGTGGAACACAATTTTTTCGGTACACCAACGCGAGGAAAATACTAATTACGACAACATTATAAATCAAATCCAAATGAACGCTATTAAATATTTATCATTAAATTGTTACCCAAATATCGCTTCTACTATCCAATATGAGGATTTTTTTTGCGTCAAATTATTTTGCCCCTCTTGTGGACAAAATGCAATTTTCTCATCAGTTTCTGAAGAAAAAAGAGAGCCGAGGAGGTGTGTTGAAAAAGTATTTCAAGCTGAAAATTATTGATTACAAATAATTTACTTATCCAGTTACTAGAAACATGGGTATATTGGGTATACATGAGATAAAAAAAGGATAATATATAGGAGATAATTTGTAGGTACATAGCTACAACTACACAATACATGTAATAATTGTATATCATACATACCTAAATTCTTCATCGTCCAACCGTATGTATTCTCGCGTTCCCTTGGGTCGTAGACCAACATTCTATTTGGGTCACTCGTTCACAATAGCTAGTTATTAATTGAATAAAGGAGGATATAAAATGTTGTTTTTCTATTTAAAAGGTTTTTTTTGCATTTTTATTTAAGTAAATATAAACCCCGGCTGTGATTGGGCCTACGTGCCACAAGTGCCACAACCCTGATCAAGGCTGGCCACACTACGGTTTGTCTGCGTCAGAGTTCGGACAATTGATCGCAAAAATAAATATTGTATGGAACATGATACATTTTTAACAGTTTTGAACCGCAGTTTTTGAGTATAATCTGGAAATTTTATAAAGGATACTGTGTACATACTATGAGTTTAATAGATCTTGTCCTATTTTGAAATATAAATGACTTTTTTTATTATTATTATGAATGGGCTTACTCATGGCCACAGACTAGCCGAGGCGTAGACGTGGCCTACGATGGAGCGAGCTTGCCCAGAAGGTGCCTGTTCACTCTTGATTTGAAGGTTTTGATGGTTTTGCGATGATTTGTCTGATCACTGGCCTGCGCCTTTTGCTGTCAACAACCCCCCATTCGTAGGAAACTGCACAGCTGCCACATATGTTCCAATACACTGTTTTGTTTTACATTTTTAAACAACAAAATATGAATAAAAAAAAGATTAGCTGTCACGACTTTTCCCTTCACATTATTTATAAAAGTGCTCTCCTACTTTTCGTAAAGCGCTTGTTCACCTTTTTAATTTTTCTTTGGTAGTGACAGACCAATCTTTCTTTTCAAAAGGCGACAAAGGGATTTAGTAATTAAATTCGTAAAGGATTCGCCGGTAACGAGCAAAGTTCTTAGACTCAATGAATGTAATTTTGAAAAGAAATCCTAACTTCTTCAATTTATGGATTGCAATACTGGATTTACCCATTTCATAAATTTATAATTTTAAAAGTATTAGTTTTTACGGTTATACAGGTTTTACTTAAAGCAAGAAAAGTCTTGAACTTCCTCGTTCTGTTCGTAACACATAAGTATTTTACATAAAATAAGGTACCAACGTTCCATACATTTCCAGATAAACACTAAAACTGCGCTGATCCAACACGGGATTTTATCTTGTGAAAATGCAAATTCGGCTTCTCAAAATAACGTAGAATCTGAAAACTTTATTGTTATAATAAAGTCCCACACAGTTTGCTTAGCCTCAAAAATATTTAAGGGCACCATAATAATATTAATAATGAATTCAAATCTCAGAAAGTAAGTTAACCGCGATTTTGGCTAGTGTAATTTATTTAATCCAAGTTGTTCGTTTATTAAGCAGGGGGTAGATTAACACCGGGAGCTTAACGTAAGATGTGACTTCTCTCCCCGCTCTCCCCCCAGGGCCAGGGGTTCGCGTGACGCAGACAGATAAGCTAATAGTAATTACTTATTGTGATTTACAAACTGGTTCTTAGCAAATTTTATACCTAAATTTCAGAGGGCAATTGTGAATAATGAGTAAACGTCGTCCACCACAATGGCCCCAATTAACCGGACAATTTAACTTTTTAATTGCGAATTAAGAAACCGGGGAGTGCTAAGGCTGAACACGGTCTGTAGATTTTATTGCCATTTTTTGCTTAGTAATTTCGTTCAGTTTTGAGTGACTTTAGCGTTGATATTGAGAAATGTACAAAAATATGTAGATAAATTATTGCATAAACATATCAATCCTTATCAGAGTTACTTACACTGGAGCAAGAATAAGTAAGTTTAATAGAGTGCTCACTCTATACATCAGTTTCCGTACATAATAAGCTGTGTGGAAGATATTGTAAAACGTATTGCTCGACTTGGCGGGGGCACTGCCGTGCCCCCAGATTATTAATAAGTTTAAAACTCGCTTAAAAGCTTAAATCTTATTACAAATAAGTTTTCGCAAATCCCGCTTAAAACTTATTATAAATGGGTTCTTAACTATATAGGGTCAGGTGGAGTATCTATTTCATTCCTATTCCATTTAAAAAGAAGTCTTCACACAAAGCTTTTATGAACTTTTTTTCAAATGTAATAGGATTTAATTACAACAACTAAGACCAATGCCGACAAATGACGCCGGATAGTCGGCTTTCCCGACTAGTCGGCGACGATAAAAAGTAAAAAGAAAAAAGCATTCATTTTAGTATATCTACAATCCACAATCCAATCCATAAAACCATAAGAATAAATACCCACTTACAGTCTTCATTCTGTGGCGACAATCATGATATAAACCACGTTGCGTATTTATTTATAATTATTTGAAAAACTAAATCATCACCGAGTATCTTGCGCCAGTAAAAGTTGTCAGGGTCGCGGTGTAGGGTTAGAACCGGTGGTAGTTTATGGCATTACTTCATCTAGTGCATTATTTACGCCTAAATTGAAGCACGCTTAAAATGCATCACGCATACAATTCTGTGGCCCTAGTGAAAAAGGGTACAAGTCTCACACAGATTAGGTGTAAAAGGGCATAAGTGTTACGTGGAACTTACATCCTTTTGCTCCTGCGCTGCCTGAGACTTGTACCCTTATTCACTAGGGCCACAGAATTATAATAGGTACCTACAAAAACAAGACACCCAAACGCGCTAAAGCTAGTTTCAAGTTCTTTATTTGCATTCATGTTGTACATATAGGTATTAAATAACAAATGAGTTGTTTCAAACATGAGCCCTGCAAGGGCATAGCAATTACTTAACCTAACTTATACCTAATACAAATAAAAATGTAAAATTGTAATCTTAGTAGAATAGTAAAGTAGTATAGTACATTTCGATGCTAGTGCGGAAGGTATGTCATTACTGAAGAATGACATTTCCGCACGTGTATCGAACGACGTTTTTTAATACAGTTGCGAAAAAATAAGAAAAACATTGTTAATCGTACACTAAACAAAAGTGGTAACAGTGACAGCTCGGTTAGACGTCGTCTTTAAGTATATTATATCTATGGGCGTTTGGCAGCTATTCCGTTCCATTCAGTCAACTTATTAAGAACGGAATTTTCAATATTGAATATTAATAAAAAATAAACGTGTTATAATGATGAAGAGGTAAGTAATTAAATATGAAATATGTAATATTTTTCGTATTCTTACATTAACGGTAGGTTTTTATGCTGATTACGACGTTTAAAGGAAACTAATATTAACACTCACCAATAAGTAGTCGTGAATTGGAACAAGTATAAATTTAAAAAAATTGGAAAAGTAAAAAGCACTAGTTCGAGATAACCACACGCACGCTAAACAGCTACGTAAAGTAGCACTTTTTGAGCAACTGTATTAAAAAATACTTAATAGGTACTTCGAAACATAAACGAACTCGAGTAACAAACCTACAACTTTATTTTCAATTTGCCAGACATTCGGCGCGATTCGGGAAATGAATTAGAGATGCACTAGATAAGATATAGTAAAGATATGTGACGTTCCACGGCGAAAGGTACCATTACCCCGACTGAATATTGGAGCGGCGTTAATAATAAGCGTTAGCGCCAGCTGCCATAAGGTACCTTTTGCCGTGGAACGTCACATATCTTTACTATTTCATATCTAGTGAACATTGAGATGGTATTTGGGGTTGATTAAATGTACCATTCTAAATCGGTGGATCATAAAGAGAGAAACTAGATGCAATTATTCTCATATAAAAGGTCTGAACTACTTTGGGGTGTTTGTAGAGAAAATGCGCATGGCGATTTATATACTTGAATTTATTATCGCAAATTTGTACGGTATAGTGCGTTCCTATGAAAAGTTCTATAAGGCATTAGGTGCCTAGAAGTCAACTATTTGTGTTTGAATGTAAACTCAATAAGTAATATTTAAACTGTGGTAATGCAAATGTGAAATGCAAACTATGCCTTTTATTGCTCGAACTATTACCAGAATTTGATGAATCTTTAAACAATAACAAAACTAACGCACATACCATCCTGGGAACATGTATGTAATCTCCTCGTCGAACCAGGAAAAACCCAGGAAAACCTTGGCTCGACCCTTAATAATCAAGATTGTAATGTCTAGATACATTGGTGCTTACACGTTTCAGTTGTCTAACAATAACAATTAACAATCTACTCGTAATTTCCAAGACAGTATACACAGCATAATTGCGGATGACAGTTTAACATGCACATGTTAAAATTAGTCTGTAATACTCAACTGCATAATACAATATCAGTACATATTTCCATTGACAATTCGTTCACATCAAATTATCTGCGGGAACTTGAATCCCTGACTCTATAGATGTATTTAACCGTATGTATTCACAATAATGAGAGTCGAACTCATTGTATATAATTATAGAATTCGCCTTTTAATTCTTGCAATATAGCTAACAGATATCGGGGTAATGTGACATTATTAACCCTTGACTACACGTTAAGATTAGTCTGTAATACTCAACTGCATAATACAATATCAGTACATATTTCCATAGACAATTCATTTAAATATATCCAATCATCTGTGGGAACTTGAATCCCTGATTCTATAAATGTAATTATCCATATTTATTAGGTAACAATAATGAGAGTCGAACTCATTATATACAATTATAGAATGTCACCTTTAAATACTCGTAATATAGTTTGGCAGGCCTAATGTTAGGTACTTAACTGGATTATTCTGCCCAACCGGAACCACTGATTCTAGATCTAATTTTATACATAATTAAATATAATTTACTTTACAAAGTTAGATAACACTTGGCGGTATTTCATAGCAAGGGCAAATCTAATGGTCGCGCCGTCCTCTTTGGTGTCTCGAATCTCAGTGTCCGTCCTTCATCCCCTGTTCTTAGCGAAAAACCTTTACAATACTAGCTTATCTCTACTTAAACTAGGGTCGACTTTATTAACAGTGAATAAAATACATTCTCGCTACAAGTGTCTGCACATCCCGTTTGTCGCGACGTCCCGTCCGAAGTTGCTCGCTCAGGGTCCATTTTGTTTTGTTGTCTTCCTCTCGCACATGGAGCCAGCGTTGCTCAATCTCGCGCCCGCATAAGAATGTCAAGTGCCTCGTAGGCGACGCAAGCGCAGGCCAGGGGTTGTTTCGCACATGTTCACTGAAACATTAGAATTGACCAAAGTAGATACCGCTGCGTATCGTATTGTAGACCTTAGGGTCATGTGTTGAGGTTCTAGATTAGTTTACCGTTGTGTACAGTGACGGCCCTTTATCTCTCCCAGTGAAAGCTAGTATAAACGTTGTATTGCGCTGTTTTTTTGTAGTTTCTTCGAAACTATAAATTATCCTTGCACTTGTTTCTATGGTTTCGCTTAAACTTATTGTTATTTATTTTATCCTGCTGTTTTTGTCCGTCTAACTATTTTAAATTTATTGCTTCCTCATGATGGGGTGACGCTACAAAATTATTAACACTTAATTTGTATCTGATACCAATATACCACCTCAACAATCAACATCTAACGGCGCGATATCTTAAAGTTCGAATCGCGCCGATTGGTTTAGCGTAAGATCGTGCGAGTCCGAACAAGCAATACAACAATCGCCATAGACAATACGAATTTGTAAGCTACAAGTAAGCAAACCTACGCAATTGCACGTCATTAGAATTGAAAACATTACAAATAAGAATAAATAAATAGTCATAAATATTCGGAAAGCTAAGTGATACTTGTGGGATAAATCGAGCGCAGCAGGCGCAATTTAATCCCGGTTCATTTCTTTCGGTGTCCCCGGGAAAGTTACCTGTTTCGACGAGCGACTTTCCCGACTTATCCATACAGAAACTTGAGACTACCAAACATAAACAAGACCGCGTTAGCCGCTCAGTCAGCCGGTCAAAGAAGGTTGTGCGCGTTCGTACTTAAGTTGTACAAACTTATTACATTAGGTACCTATGTATAATTTAATTTAAGATGAAGTGAAGCGTTTATAAGTAGGTATTTTTTACCTACCTAGCTCAAATAAAAACCGGCTAAAAATTTCAACGTCTAAATTCTCGTATAGTAAACGTGTTAACTGTTAATAAAAGCGTACGCGGCTAACCCTGCTGTACCCTAAGCATAATAGCGCGAAACCCCCTTGGACAGTTTTTTAATCCATACTAAAGGCTATCCCTTCAAAGCTCAAATACGAGTAGGTACATATCATAACTAGAATAATTATATATATTTTATCAGCAATGAGCTACATTTATTGAATGTGACCACTTTAGCTTCGCACTAAATGGAATTAGGGAATGAACACAGACAATGTAAATATGACAATGAGAGGGCTGGATGGAACTCATATCGGCAGAGTGCCACCGGTGAGATAACGGAATGACGTCTTTGTGAACGGGTGTAAAATTAAGCAACGGAATGTAGATCCGGAGCCGGTGGTATCGAGGGTTATAGACGTCAGTCGTTAAGCGGTTGCTCAATTTGCTTGTCGGTATACTCAAAAGTTCATTCTCATGCGAAAAATACGATTAGAATGCATCTTCTGAAATTATGTTTGGTTACCTTACCTTCTGTAAATGCGCTTTTTATTTAACCTCTAACCGCCCAGATGTCGGATGTATTGATTAAGACTAATAAGACTCTTCTATTCTAAATAAGACATTTTTATAGGTTTTTCGCGTTAGTTACTACCTATGGATTAAACGAAGGCCAATCCTGGAGTACCTTAAAAGCTATCTACCGATTTGTCCTTCATGTGTACCATTTCCCTAACTAACTATAGTTAGGGAAAATTAATGGTTTCGGAGAAATCTTCAATTTTCTTTAACTGATTAATTGATTATGGAAGATCACATCCTTCTCATCATCCTCACGGTATCTTTTATGGAATAAATAAAAACAAAATTATAAATTCTGTAACGCTTTTCATTTTACAGCCAATTAATCGCATCTTACTGGTTTGGGTTCAGTTTCTATTGTTCCCGGTGCACGGCTGAGTAAGTAGGTACTTACGTTTGTGATTTTGTTCCATATTTCATTCGATTCGCCTTGTTACTTACTTTACAATCGTAATGTTCGTTGAAATAAAATCAAAAAAATACTAGACTAGTTATTGGAAAACACATTGGCCACAAAGTAAACACCATTCAATTTTATTACGTCGAATAGTCTCCCCTTTGAAAATCCCCCGGTGGCAATCCCGTAAATCTCTATTTGTCGCAACTAAAACAGGTCACGGCGGAAGGCTATTACGTTCCCTAAATGCTGCCGAACTCCCTGTAGAGCGCTCAAATCCACTCCGAACGGGCTGGTGTCAAACGCAGGCCAGGGTTGTTTGTATTGTTTATTGTCGCGGCGGTCGTTCGTACGCCAAAGACGCCGTCGCAGGCACGGTAGCATGTTTCAATGGAATCGAACAGTCCTACCGCGCAACTAAGTATTATATCCTTGCCCACGAACGATACTTATCCTCACTTAACGTCTCCTTTACCTTTTCCCGTCGGAGCTTTACATACTATTCAATAGACGTCGCCTTCACGGTGCTTACTCGCATAAGTTGAGTCGATTATTTATCTCTTTACTCGACGCAAGCAATGCCAATAAGAAATAAACTTAAAATCCTTTCTATCCAATTTGTTTTTGTATGAGTAATGAGAAAAGGGGCTCAACTTAATGTAAAATAATTCGTTTGAATTAAATGTTGTTAGAGTCTGTGCGGAAAGAGAAGAATCGTGGAATGTATTGGGCGGATTGGGCCCTATACATTCCATGACTCTTCTCTTTCCGCACAGACTATATAAATATTACCTTCAATCGGTATATACCTAGTTTTTGTTTTGCTAAAGTGAAACAGGTTCGTTGCCTAGGCAAAATACCAAAAAGAGTTAACCGAATGCGGCAACTCTTGGAGCTGTATCGTGACAGAGCAGCAATCATTCGTGTTTTATCTCAGTTTGCCCACGCTGCGCCGCGGAAACTGCTGCAATAAAAAACTACATACAATGTGTTTGCATATGTATATATTATATGTATGGCCTACCCACAAACATGTGACGGCCACACCTGTATTTTAGTATCATTTAGATGACGAGCTCCGTCACTTCCCGTGGGATTTGCTACAACACAGTTCACGCATCCGTCGGATTATGAAATTACGGTGTTTGGAAACCATTTCGAATAAATATGAATTACTTGCACTGGGAATAGGAGGCCTTCTCGGAGCTTAAAAGTCTCAACTTAATTTGATATTGTTATAATACGGGCTGCAAAAAAGCTACCCATACCATATTACTAATTCTACGCAGACGAAGTCGCGGACAAAAGCTAGTACTATAAATGCGAAAGTAGCACTGTCTGTCTATCTGGTCTGTTACCACTTCGCGCTTAAATGCTGAACCGATTCAGATGAAATTTGATATGGATCAAGTTTGCGGCCCGGGGAAGGACATAAAATAGTTTTCATCTAAAACGGTTTAGCGGCTTAAACGTGAAGAGGTAACAGACAGAGTTACTTTAGCGTAATATCTATTAGCAGGGATTTCTTGCTGAATATAAAATGATATGGTTTTATTCATTTACAATACCTAGGTACCTAGTTTGTTACCTACAAATTATATGTTTTTAACAAGTTATTTTTTTTTGTTTCAGAATACATAAAGAAGAGAAGCAGGACAAATGACAGCAAGTGATAAACAATATAAACTGTTAACAATATATCATGTTCATATTTGAGATACGTTAGAGATAATATAATATTTATTAATCTTAAAGATAAAGATTGTTCTGACAATAATAACGAGATGTGAAGAATAGTTGAAGTAGGTTTTTATATGAAATGTTCTGTGAAGATTATTGACATGATGGCGGGGTGCTCCGCTCGAGCGAGATCCGTCGCCATGGAAACCGGGGGCCTGCCGCTGGTTTCCACTTTCGCCTTGTTGACCATCGTCGCAGGTGAGTATATTTTAATCCGGATCTCTGTATACTAAGAAATATACAGTTTATAAGTTGACTCTTCACTCAAATTAAATGTATATTTCTTGTTGAACAACGAGTATGAAATTTGACAATTAGACAACTTTACCATCGCTCATATTATCTAGGTCTATCTGTGACTAGGTGCCTAAGGCCGTGGCCTAACCTTTGGTCTACTTAACTACAGTAACAAATACCAATCCGAGTAATTAATTAATAAATCGAGAGTATTATCTTGATATTTTATTGAGCAATCCTAGGTTAATCAACCAAATATCAAGATAATGGAATATTTTAATTTTTAACAAGCAGAAACGTCTGCGAACGATGCTATTGAGCTTAGAATAAATTTAAAAGTGGAAATATAGTGGAGATATTTGTTCCTGAATCATGGTTGTTTTCTATGTATTTAAGTAAATATTTATATATTACATATATCGTTGTCTGAGTACCCACAACACAAGCCTTCTTGAGCTTACCGTGGGGCTTAGTCAATTTGTGTAAAAATGTCCTATAATAATATTTATTTATTTATTTAAAAATTACTGTCTTGGGTGAGACTTGAATCCAGAGGCCGTGAGATCAAGTCTCACCCAAGACAGTAATTTTTCCACTTTTAAATTTATTCTAAGCTAAATAGGAATATGTTTGATAAGAATAAGAAAATAACCACCTTAGTTAAACATTAAAATAACTTTTGTTACATGTAATGCAATCTACACGCTTTATCTAAAATAAAATAAAACCGGCTAATTGAGAGTCGGACTCGCCCACCGAGGCATCCGCGCAAATTAAACTTTTTTTTTTGAATTTATACTTTTCAAATTTTTGTCTGTGCATGTAGGTACCTAGTATACTTAAGACGATATTACTTAACAAATTTCATAGTTCTAAGTCAACGGAGAGTACCCTATAAATTTTGATTCCCTTAAGAGTGTCCATAGTCTAATAAAACATGGTCTTCTCTTCCCAGAGTGACACAGGCCTACGTCACAATATAGCGCCGCTACATATAGCGCTATCGCATATTATCATATAGCGCTGTCGCATGATGACGTAGGCTTGTGTCAGTCAGGTGACCTAGAAAAGACGGGAAGAGAGTACCAGGCGGAGTATATTATTATACCATGAGAGTGTCGAAATATACGTTTTTCGCAGCATGCATTTTGACGGACGGACGGACAACAAAGTGATCCTATAAGGGTCTCGTTTTTTCATTTTGAGGTACGGAACCCTAAAAAACAAAGAATCGCGTATACTCTAAACTGTAGGTACGTATGAATTTAGAATCATAATTAGAAATAATTCTGAAGTCCGGCAAAAGGGAAATAGTTGCTAATGACCAGTTAGTGACGAGCGTGCCTCAATAACTTAATAATATGTCTCGGCGCTAATTGCGCATCCGAAGGAAAGCATAATATCCTGTGCGCGGCCGTTTCCGTTCTTTGAGGGGCTTAATTCGCTCTTCTGCTTCTAAGTAAACTAACACAAATAGGTACCATTAGTGTAGATCAGAATTGGTCGTATGTAGAAATCTATGCAGCCTGTCACAGTTTCTTAAGCCAAAATATTTCATTTCATTCTGCGGAAGTATGCCTTAATCTGCTTTAACCCCCCTTTTTAGGGTTCCGTACCCAAAGGGTAAAACGGGACCCTATTACTAAGACTTCGCTGTCCGTCCGTCCGTCCGTCCGTCTGTCACCAGGCTGTATCTCACGAACCGTGATAGCTAGACAGTTGAAATTTTCACAGATTATGTATTTCTGTTGCCGCTATAACAACAAATACTAAAAACAGAATAAAATAAATATTTAAATTGGGGCTCCCATACAACAAACGTGATTTTTGACCAAAGTTAAGCAACGTCGGGAGGGGTCAGTACTTGGATGGGTGACCGTTTTAGATTTTGCTTTTTTTGTTTTTTTTTTTTTGCATTATGGTACGGAACCCTTCGTGCGCGAGTCCGACTCGCACTTGCCCGGATTTTTTTTATTCTGCGGAAGTATGCCTTAATCTGCTTTAACCCCCCTTTTTAATGAATTACATAAGTACAAAATAGAAGTCTGAAATTTTGATATAATATGTAGGTAACTAGTTCCAGGGGATAAATCGGACCGCACACGTGTTGTGAACCGAGAAATTTGTTGCACTTTAACGATGAGAAGAAGCTTACGTCTACAGTGCACTCGTATGAAACAAAGGGCATTACAACAATCATAGACTAAGTTCACTTACAGCCTTCCATTTCTATGTAAGCCGCTGCTCCAGATTCCGACGCGCATCAGCTCTGACGTGGAGCACGTCTGATATAAGTTAAACTAAAAATACAAAAGCCTTTTCTTTTTAATTTCATTAACAGAGTTTTTTCTTGTCTAAGCGTTTAAAGCTTTTCATACAGGGGATTTAAAGTTTTACTTACAGTTCACCCGTTGTTCAAGTTTTCTTGTTAAGCAAAGAGAATTTGAAATAGAGGCGGATTGTCAAAGTAAATGTAGCCACAGTAATGGTATGGTGGTATTCCAAAGGTATGGTGCAATCTTTTCGAGCGATGGCGCCATAACCTTTAGGTTGCACCATACCTTACACTAAAGTGTAGTGTCGAGTAGATGGCACTAATTTAAATATTAACAAATTAACACATATAAGTGAAAGAATTAGGATCAAAGTCAAATGGCGTTCTAGCAGTTTTAGTCTTGTATCGAAAGATGGCAGTAAATGTACTGTGGCTACATAATTTACCGTGACAGTAACTCTATACACTCTATTCTCTTTGTTGTTAAGTATTGATATTTTAAGTATTTTGCGTGAATGTAGCTGAAATGTAGAGTAACCCAAGACTAAAATAGTATACTGTACCTACCCCTATTGCTATATGTACAGCACCATTGACACCCCAGGAGTTGCAAGCCGCTTACCATCAAGTGAGGTATTCCAACCCGGTCCTCCCCCCACCTTTAAGCGCCACAGATTTTATACCTACTAAAATTATTTTAAACGAGTCACTCACGTGTTATTAAGTCGAATCATCATCATCATCTCAGCCATAAGACGTCCACTGCTGCATAGGCCTCCCCCTTGGACCTCCATACGTGCCGGATGGGGGGTGAATGCCATAATCGCCACGCTTGGCAGGCGGGTTGGCGATCGCAGTCGAGTACACCGAATTTGAGGGACGCAGCTGCCCGTCCACCGGTGGTTTTGGACGTAGTTTAAGGACATACTCGGGTCCATTAAGTCGAATAGCTCGACATATTTCTATCCAATTTTAATGTTTGAGTCTCACGGGGTTTTTATATTTAAAAAGCCACAGCTTTTAATATGAGCCTCGAACTAAGTATTTGATTATTGCTTATTACATGTACATGTATAAAATAGATATATTAATAAAGATAAGTAAATACAAAGCTAGATTTTGAGTCAACCAATCTATTCGTAACTGCAGTAGGTAAATTCAGAGCAATTCGCGTTTGTGGAATCCGCATTGGATTACATTGAGCTAATCAAAGGATTAATTGGAGGGATCGCATTTGATCATGCGATGAATTTAATACGATTCTATCAGTATGTAATTATTAACATCAATGGATGTCGTTTATGTATGCAAGAGTATTTAAATATTTAAGAGCGGATAACGATAACTCCTTATTTAATCTGTTAATACCTATTCTACTTCTACTTTTACGATTGTAAAATATTAAAAATACATAAATAGATTACCAGGGTCAACTTGAAAAGTAGTCTGGTACATAACTGCAACTTTGCAACACAAATAATTTTATTTATATAAGTATTAGGTGCGTCCCTTACTTTAGTTTTAATCTTACCTAAAAATAATAAACAGTGATTCCAATTTATATTAGAACCATCCACATTCTATGATTGAAACTCCACTAGTAGGCTAAATAGCGCACTAATTAAATTCTGTCACTTCAGAGGTGACAGGTATCAAGTTCTTGGATGAAAGGAACGTATTTGCAGCAATGTTACTGAAGTTACTGACGTTATAGCTTAAACCTTTAGGACCAACCTCGAATGATAGTCATATCGGATACTTATTTAATAGTAGAGATGTCGCAGTCGGATCGTATAATCCGCCGTATTACATTACGGCTAGCCGTTTTCAAAAACAGGGGCGTTTTGAAATGCGGCGGTTTAACGATTAGCCGTATTGAATGCGGCTGAATGAGAATCCGCCGGAATGTATTCGGCGCCATACGTTCTTCAACACGGCTAGCCGTAATGTAATACAGCGAGTCATTAGCCGCCGCTTTGACAGTTTTTAGTTCCCATTTTTAACACTCGTGGCGCTGCCCGACAAACGCTGGGGTGTCCATCAAATCTGGAGTTTGTCGGACTGTGTCTTTTCAAAAAAAAATTTCCTTCGCAACTGAACTAGACGGAGCCCCGCTTCGCGGGGCTCCTATTTCTGAGCGGTTTGCCCTTCGGGCATCTGAAGCTACCTAACGAACCTAACCTACCTACCTATTGATTAAGTGAGACGTCCGTGAAAACATTACACTTTGGGGAAAAAAGCGTAGGTAGGTAATTAGGTTAGGTTCGTTAGGTAACTTCAGATGCCCGAAGGGCAAACCGCCCAGAAATAGGAGCCCCGCTTGCGGGGCTCCGTCTATTTAAGTTGTGAAGGAAATGTTTTGGAAAAGAAACACATGTAGTGCGGTGGGACCATGGTAGAAATAAATTAAATTGCAAACATTGTCAAACTCCGGTTACGTAGGCGACCGAAAGAACTGGTCACTCTACAATGTACGATGCGGCTAAACGTGGGCCGCCTTATTGAAGAACGTATCGCAGTGACAATCCGGCTAATCGTCGCACCGCCGAATTTCAAAACGCCCCTGTTTTTGAAAACGGCTAGCCGTAATGTAATACGGCGGATTATACGATCTGACTACGACAGAGATACCGACACGAAAGAAATCTTAAACTTAGTTTCAATCAGGTATTGTTCTAATTAGGTAAGTGTTGATTAAGTAGCTAATCAATAGTTAAACGTTTTTGACTTTATTTATTTGATAGTATTGTATCGCTAAAAAGTAGGTAATAAAATATAAGCCGTTAAAACTTGAAATAAGAGACACATAAAATAAATACATTGTTTCGGCAGACGCGTGTTTAATAAGTATTTATCGAGCACAAAGAGGTTGATATGAGTATTAAATGGAAATATTGTTGTGGTAATATCTCATCGCTACGGTTTTACGTTTGACTGATTCAAACCTTTAGTGGCTGTTTGGGTAATTTTTCAATGAAATCAAGCCGGCCGAGCGGCTGGGTACCCCCAAATGGGAATTAATAAATGCGGGCAGGATAATGACACTCTGTCGACCGCAGCTCAATTTTATATTGATGCGACGCGAAAAGCAAAATGTAATTAAATTTATACACCTGCCTACCCATTATTATACAGTTGGTTTGAAAAATGCGGCCCACATATTTCGTGTTACACAAATTAAAAATATGTAGGTTGTATTTTACATGGATTCGTCGAAAATTGCCGTGAAATATACGAAAATAGCAAATGGAAAATTATAAGTAGGTAATAAGCCTATACGTATATAAAATATATACCTACTTACATAATTATCAGTGGGATAATTTGCAACTTATTTAATTGCAATTGTTAACAGTTAACAGTTTCAAATACCGTGCTGGACCGTAGGCTACTATGGCTACATTCGATAACCGCTATAGCTGACACCCACCTAAAATATTGTTAGGTAGGTATTTACCTAGTAGAAAGCAAATACGAAAATCAATTTTATTTGACTGCCGCGTGGCTCTCGGCTTTAAGCGAAACGTTAACTTCCAATCCAACTGACCTAAGCATTAGCTAAATTGAACGAAAATATTACGTGTTCTAAAATCCCCTGATTCCCTCTCGGTGCCATTAATCGTTTTGATGTCGCAGTATGGGACATTTAGTGTGACCCTTTTTAACCAACCTTTCTCGGTCCCAGTATGGTTCTAATCGTTGGAATGCCAAACGCCGAAAACGAATCGGGCGTGGTATATCACGGGGCTTAGCCAGCACCGGCAGACGCTAAAGCCTGCGTCCTGCTATGTCGAAAGCTTATTGGAAAAGCGTACCGTGGCGTGCAAGCCACGGAGTATTAATTAAAGACTAAATAGTAACGGTAACTTATTTAAGATTGACTTGTTTTGTGGAGCAGCGTTAAAAGTAAATGGTCAATATACATAATCAATTCAATCAATTATGGAAATTACTTATTTATGTAAATTCCAAAAGCCTCGCAAGACAGTAAGTAAAGTGAGCTGCGAAATTGCATGGAGAAATAATGAATGAATTCATTGAAAATTCGTCATGCACTTTTACGGCTGATTGTACAGTACCCAGTATTACTGAGTATCTAGTGCCAGTACTGGGCACTAAGTAAATTTACTGATTTGTGACTTTATGTGCAGTAGGCTCAGAGAAAGGAACTTTTGACAGAAAACCCGTTGCGCTTTTTTTAATCACAATACGGGTGCCAAATATATAATTAGCAATCTTAAGGCCTTTCCCTATTCATCGATTTGAATCCTGAGTTTTCCACTTTCACTTAATAATAGAAAAAAAAACACGAACACATAAAAATACACAAAAACTACACATATGAAAATTATTTCTAAAAATGAGCATTATTATGCTTGAGGGAACCATCATGTGATCACCGAGGCTTTCTATACAAAACGAAGTATCGGACGCTTCGGCCCGGACCCAGACTGTTTTAGCGTGAGTCATCCTTTATGAGTTACGTTAAACTCATTTACTTACTGCACACTCATAAAAAGAGGCGTAGCGATACGAATGCTTTGTGTAGGGGTGAACGGATTCAAATATGTACAATACCTATACCTAACTGAGACGATGAAATTCTCACTGTCTTTAAAACTGTCATATTAAATTTTTCAAATATGTTTAGAAAGCCACTACAGATTTTGAAATCTAAAGTCAGTACAGAAAGAGGCCAAAAATAATTAAATGTTTTTAAGTCGTGGAAGTAGCCGGCCTAGCCAAGGTGACAATCGCTATCGCTTCGAAAACGAAACGCTTTGTGTCTCTCCATCACTCTTCCGTATTAGTGGGACAGTGACGTGACAGTAGCATTTCGATCGCTACGGAGCGTAATAAGTGATTGGCATGTTGGCTACGCGGCTAGTTGACACAGGTAGGTATGTAAATCGTTCGCCACATTTTACAGTGGCGCATTTACATTCTGGTTCTAGTTTCCTATCCAATAATGTTAGATCGATTGATATCCATTCCTGTATCGTCAGCAATATCCTCACTCTGTTTGTGCTAGACTGACCCAATTTAAACCAATCCGAAAGGCCAATCTGACCTGCGATTCTTGTTTGTATTTGCTTTACACTGAAAATATAGCTGATTTCACTGTTTTCGTTTTGCAAATGAACCAAATGGCAATCGGAAATGACTACCGGTGTGGCTTTTTAAATTAGTGTAGATTTATGTAACAATTTAAAATTGAATCACAAATTAGTATGTGTAATCAATTTGAGTATTAAACAAATAGGAAATTTATTTTAATCAAAATTAAGCATTTGTCAAGTACCTGGTTGATTCTTAAATTGTGTCCAAAAAAAAATTTTTTTTCATAAACGTTTTTTATTTTTCACATATTATTACATATATCAAAAGTACTTACAAAAAGCAATTTTTGATTCATATGGTCAAGCTTAATACCCTCAGGAAAGGTAAATAAAATGAGTACATAAACACGGTTGTGACAAAGTGTCCCTCAGTCGTGACATTTCGGCATTTTGGTGGCCAACTCGGCTATTTTGATTTATATAGTTATTTTAACATAGCCTAAGTCAGTCCTATGACTACAATAAACCTAATGACAGCTCAGACGTTAAAATCCGTCAAATTATAAAGGCTGTAGAGCGTGAGAAAGAATTCGATACACATCATACATACATACAAGCGAAAAACATTTTTTTTGCTTTGGAAGTCGGGGAATAATAGCAAATGATCTGTAGCTAATAAAAATGCAGTTCTGAAAAGTGCATGTGCCTCTAAATTTATCAAACGAATTAAGAATGACACGACCACGTGTCTATATGTCACGAACATGAACTCAAAAGTCCGTGGCAGTGACAGATTTTTGAGGCCACGGTCGTGATAATTTGGAACATGTTCGATATTACATAAACATTTCCTTTGATTTTGCAAATGTTAAATAATTAGCTTAATCTGCAATGTATGAGATATATCTTATGTTACAAACAATAACGTGAAACTGCAACTTACTTTTAAAACTCTAACACGGCGGTGACGCGTTAAGAGCCAACAGGAGTGGTCATTTCTCCATACAAACGTACTCCTCGTTTTCCTCCGTGGTTTTTGAAGCTAGAGCAATGATTTTTTCAACACAGATTAATATTGTCAATATCTGTGTCGGACCGTTTTGCTTTTTTTGATATTTTTGTTTTTTAAGGCGCTAGAGCCCTTCAAAAATGGCCATGATGGCCTAATTGACTATGCCGCAATGAGAGGCGTGGTATTCAAAACTGATATCAATTAGCCAAAAAAGCAAAACGGTCCGACACAGATAATTTCATAATCATTTAGATTTCCAAATTTGGTTACGATTGGTTAAGTTTTGGAGGAGGAAAAAGAGGACTACGAAACCTCGATTTTTGTCATTTTTACGCAGGATTTTTCGCCTCAGCTGCAGTTGTCCCTATCGCACTAATTTTAGGGGCGGAGTCAAGTTTCTAAATACGTACACAGCCAGAAAAGTGATGGGAAATAGTCGACATTTAATGTCGATAATCTAGTGATGTAAAAAGTTATCGATAAACCGTCTTGTGTGAAAATATCTAGATTAGATCCTCCTAAGACACAAGGGGTTTTGCGTTGAGAGGGAACACATTTTTGTAGTTACATAGGTACAATCTATTTTGAACTTTTTGATTCTAATATTTCAAATTAGAAATCAAAATCAAAAATATTTTATTGCATGGTTATGGGTTTACAAAAATTTTAGGTATAGTCACGCTCCGTAATTGTCGAGCAATTTAAGGTCCTAGCTAGGGAATGCAATCTCGCACCAAGATTGGCGATTCGAGATCTCGCACGAAAAATCCGAATCGAGATTGGGTGTTTCGAGATCTCGACAGTCAGATTTTCGGGATCGAGATTAATATCTCGACGAGATCGAATTTGACAAAGTAACTAAAAATGTGTTATTTTAATCAATCATCTCTAAGAATTCCATACATATAGACATCGTAAAATCGGGCGTATCGAGATATTCCTAGGAATATAATGAAACGCCGACATTTCATGATCTGCCTAGCGAACACCAGCCATTTTGCGCAAACCTCAAGTGTGATATTCTGATATTCCTATAGTCTATAGGCAAATTAAACAAAAGTCGTCTCCTTCACGATTTTCGTCGACAACTCTTCTAAATACCTAAAACTGGTATGGACGTGTTCCTCGTGGTCTCCAGAATATGAATAAACCCGTTTTTATTTTATTGGGGGGGGGGGGGGGGACGTGTCGAAAAAAAGGAAGGAAAAAGTGGGCGGCCGACCAGCATTGATATTTGTTCACGTCTTTAGTCCTATGGGACCGATCGGTTCGTGTGAGATGTCGTTTGAAAGAGTATTAAACGTGCAATTATTGTTTTATAATAACCGTAGTCATGACTGTAGTCATTTACAAAATATTTAAAATATATGATTTTTTACCGTGCATGGATGGCATAAGTACTGACAAAACATGCGTCTAACTCAATAAATTATAACTTTACCGCAATTAATGTTATTATAAAATATACGAAAAATTTCATTAGCTTTCCAAAAACATAAGTTTTATTGCTGTATGATATTATACTTATAACAAAGTAATGATGAATTTTATCCCGTCACGTAAATGGCGGGCGACCGACCTCAACTGATCATTATTTCTCGGATTCTATTTTACTGATCAATTGGTGATGCATACCATTAGAAAGAATATTAAACATACTATAATTGGTTTCTAATAACCGTAGTCATAACTGTAGTCATTTACAAAATCATTGAAAATACAGTGAAACCTAGATAAGTGGGATCTCAAGGGACGAGCAAATTTGTCTCACTTAAAGAGGTTTTCCACTTACCCAGGCTCCCAGTTAGCCAGGTACAAATAAATTTCTGTCTCATTTACAGAGGGTTCCATTAATAGAGGTGAGAATAGAGAATATTTCAGTTATAGAGGTGGTTAATAAGGTATTTAGTAATTATCTTTAAAAATAAATAAGGTAAAATAATCCTTGTCCCTAAATATTTTTTAAGTCTGTTTAAATATTTAGTTGAATTTATTTTGAATGATTTTCCAAAGGATAGGATTTCAAAATTTACGAGAAAATTTAAGAGAAAACTAAATTTAAGATACGGACTTCATTGCGTATTAAAAATTTAATAATTGAATTTTTTTTTGTTACTTATCAAAATTTCAGCTTTCGTTTCGATAGTTTTAACTACTTACATAAATAAACTAAATCAAACTTGAAGTTGTTTAGACACAATTAGGCAAATGCGGAATTTGTGGATAGACTTACAGTTAGTAAGAATATGGAAATTGTTAAATGAAGTCCAAGTTAGAGAGGTCATAGATTAACGTTATCTCAGATACAGAAGTCAATTCCCTATAAAATTCTAAAAAACAATTACGAAAATGTAATCTTATAAATATAGTCTCAGTAAACGAGGTAAAATACACTCTCTGTCTCAATTATAGAGGTAAATGTGACTATAAAATCACAATAACGAATCCCAGTTATAGAGGTTTGTTTTATCTCAGTTACAGAGGTAATTCAGTGCTAAAGTGTCGGGACCGCACCATGAGTCCCAGCTATAGAGGTTTCTCACTTATCCAGGTCCCACTTAACCAGGTTTCGCTGTATATGATTTCTCGATCAATTATTTTACAGTGCGCCCGCTATGAAGCTAGGAATATCAAAGAATGCATTGCTTTGATGGATCTGCCGTCTCTTTCATAAGGAAGATCGTGATATGCCTGGGTTAATATTAGATCAGGAAATGGTGGCGTTTCATGATACGCCTAGGATTACGATTTTACGAAATGCCGCCGACATACTACTTATTTAAGGTACCTCATGTTATATTTTGAAAATAACAACGACAAATTAAATTGACATTTAACATAAAATCAATTTTAATTTTTACTTTACTTCTATGAAATGCTATCGATGTTAAACCACTATTTTACCTTTACTTAGAAACTGCGTAACAATAATAGAGCTAAAGCCGGACACATAATAGCACTGCCTGAACAACATGAATCTAAGGTCATATATTACTTAAAACAAAGTATTTCACTTTCAGTCTTGTTCGAGATCTCGAAAATTATAATCGAGATCTCGACCGAGATTGCATATATCGAGATTTCCTGTCAACTAGGTTAAATTTCGAAAATACGTACGAGATCTAGCGAGATCTCGAAATTGCGAGATCTAGATTGCATTCCCTAGTCCTAGCTGAATTGGTTGTTTCATACACTTACTCTTACTCTATAGAATGTCCAATCCTGCCTTACAAAGACGTTAATATTTATATTTGTCATGTCTATACTTCGTTTCTGAGCATTATTGAAAAAAAAAATAGTTACTTGATACTACTAGTAGGTATTAACCACTAAGTACATAAATAGGGTAATTCGCCAGTAACAGGCCACTATTAGGGTTCCGTACCCAAAGGGTAAAACGGGACCCTATTACTAAGACTTCGCTGTCTGTCCGTCCGTCCGTCCGTCTGTCACCAGGCTGTATCTCACGAACCGTGATAGCTAGACAGTTGAAATTTTCACAGATGATAGATGATGTATTTCTGTTGCCGCTATAACAACAAATACTAAAAACAGAATAAAATAAAGATTTAAATGGGGCTCCCATACAACAAACGTGATTTTTGACCAAAGTTAAGGAACGTCGGGAGTGGTCAGTACTTGGATGGGTGACCGTTTTTTTTTGCTTTTTTTTTGTTTTTTTTTTGTGCATTATGGTACGGAACCCTTCGTGCGCGAGTCCGACTCGTACTTGCCCGGTTTTTTTAGTAACTGGCCACGCCAAACCAAATATGAATTCTATTCACCTATAAATAGAATTCATTTTAGTATAAGGTGGCCAGTTATTGAAATCTTATACCTACTAAAATGAATTCTGTATAGAGGTGAATAGAATTCATTTTTAGTTTAGGGCGGCCAGTTACTGGCGAATTACCCTATTCGATATCGAGCTGGGTAAGTAAAAAAGTTCAATCGCAATAGGGTAATTCGTCAGTGGCCACCCCAAACCAAAAATGAATTATATTCACCTATAAATAGAATTAATTTTAGTATAAAGTGGCGAGTTATTGAAGTTATTGAAACCTTATACTAAAATGAATTCTGTTTATAGGTGAATAGGATTCATTTTTAGTTTAGGGCGGCCAGTTATTAAAAGTGCCCAGTTACTGGCGAATTACCTACTTAGTACTTAGTAGTAGCAGTAACAAAAAGTGGCAATGCAAATTGCAATCAGTGAGGTGCGCGCCAGCGCGAGTACGGGCGCACCGCACGCGTCTGTGTGCGTGCATTACACATACAAATACAGTCTCTCACGCCGCGGTTACGCCCCGTCAGAGCGACGGGTATATTCAGCTTGAAATCTCAAAATTGACTTTTAGCTCAGCTCCCGTTTCGTCTTAAGGTTGACCGTTTTTTCAAATGAACACAAATAAATAATTTTCGACAAAACTTCTCCCTTCAGCCATTTGTAAACCTGACAACCACACAGTGTTGCTGTTCTAAAAAAACTTTAATAAGGCTGCCAGTAGTAAAGATAATTTTCTACCGAGTACCGCATGTTTATATTACCACGCGCGGTGGTGACGCGAAAACTATTCACAAAATGTATGTTGTTTAAAATTATATAAAATCGTTATATAACCATACAATTTTTAAACAGTGTTGTAGAACAAGGATTAGTGTTTTATATTTGATATAAATTATTGCAAAATCACTTCATATTTTTTCAAAAAAAAAATCAAATATCACAAAATCTCGGGAAGTCACACTACACGGTCCGTGACATTTCGCACTTGTACTTTTTTTTTAAATATGTTTCTAATACTCTTAGGACAATACATGTAGGTTGACCTAAAAGTAGAGGTAAAATGCTAAGTATATTGATATAGAGTTTATTTATTTTCATAAAAATACATGCTATTCTTACGTGTTACACAAAAAATGCATAAGAATATATTAACTCGTGCATTTGCTTTCAGAAAGCATCAGTATAATGTCATTTTAAACTGTTTTATGAAATCGGATTTTATTTGTTAACATGTTGCATTAAAATCCGATTTCATAAAACAGTTTAAAATGACATTATACTGATGCTTTCTGAAAGCAAATGCACGAGTTAATATAAAAAATACCGAAATTACTTATAGTAGGTGTGCCTATAGTAATCGAAGAGTTCCCTCAATTTATTCAGAATTCCACTATCATTATTCTAACTTGATAACAATGGGGCAAACTATGAAGTTATAAAGTTTTACAAGCAAAAGAATAATTTGCAAAATGGGTCCTATCGTCTTCAAGAAATCGAGGAACATATAAGAACACAAAAAAACTAATCTCTATGTCCCGATTTGCAATTTTTCGTTTTTCTTACAGAAAAGATAAACAGTTAAATTTAGAACAAAATGGCCAGACATACTCCCAAGACAAGTGTACTGTATAGGTTATCATTTAACTGAGGCTAGCTACAGAGTGGTTGAAGGCTTAGCTGCATGTGTTATATTAACTAGTTTTAAACCCAAGACTCAGCTAGCTTCTACTATAAAATCACCGCCCAATGCTTTACTAACGGCTCGAGATAAGTGGTGGACCTATAGAAAATTTCATGAAAAGTGTAGGTAGATTATACTATGACAGTTTTATCATAACTTTAACCATTTTTATAAAAACAAATATAGGTACACTGGAAATTCGGGTACAAATGTAGCGAAAAACCACTTGACGAGTTTTTTTACTTCTATTTTCATACATACTTTAGCTACTCATACATCCGTGGCGTGTTGGGATGGGAAATGGGCCCGTAGGTACTTTTACCTAAAAACTCGTACCTACGACAAAAATTTACGTTCACTAAACTTTTCAATAATAATGGAATGAAATCATTGTTCACAGGTCAGCTGCAAGTATCGGGGTATAATGAGAAGGAGCCGGAGTTCCTGTCACCCTTGGAAAATTTAACGGTAGCACAGGGCAGGGAGGTCTACTTCACATGTACTGTTAACAGGCTGGGCAAGTATAAAGTAAGTTTAGATCAATACTACTAGAAGTATGGCTCCACAAGGCGCTCAGCAAACGCCTAAGACAGGCCACAGGTGAGCAGTTTTCTCGCGCAAAGATTGGCCATAGCAATCCAGCGTGGGAAGGCTGCCTGCGTGATGGGCAACTTACCAAGGACGCAAAATTTTGATAGCTACCTATTTAAGTATTTTAAACGTTTTGGCTTTAGTTATTTTACTTGTAGTTAATTTTAGTTTTAAAACACAATTTACACAATTTTAGTGTTTTTGTTTTTAATTATTATTTTATAACACTTATTATAGGTAGGTACAATAAATGAGTTCAATTTCAGTATTAGAACAAATTATTTTCAGATAATATTTTAATTTGTTTTTATTTCAAGTAGAAACACTACTATATGAATCAGAAAGAAGTGCATATACTTACTTGGAAAAATTCGACCTATGCCGAATGGCACAGCCGCCTGCCGCGATAGCAGAGGTCACTAGTTCGATTCCAGCCTGGGATACTGGAGGCCTTGGTCACTTTTTCTTAGTATGACATTTATTTCAGTTTATAAGTTTAGATCATTTTGACAAACAACACGATAAAGCATAAATATGTTATTAGACGATCTTGAAATCTGTTATTCTCTTTGGACCAAATGTATTAAGATGAAAGTCAAACTCCATTCAAACGTAGTCCATACCTCATTTTCCTCTCTGGATATTTACATTATAGAAAATATTTTTATAAAATCATATGTTTATCTGCCTGTGAAGCCGATGGTCCCGGGTTCGAATCCCGGTAAGGGCATTTATTTGTGTGATGACACAGATATTTGTTCCTGAGTCATGGTTGTTTTCTATGTATTTAAGTATTTATATATCGTTGTCTGAGTACCCACAACACAAGCCTTCTTGAGCTTACTGTGGGACTGGGTCAATCTGTGTAAAAATGTCTTATAATATTTATTTATTTATTTATTTATTAAAGTAAATATTCCTCAATTACAATGAACGTGGTTGACAGTTACTTTTTTACTTTTTACAATCTTGGAATCAGGATTTACCTTAGGGCCAATTACTCAACTGGCTAGAATAAAGCATGGTCATATATCATTAATTAGTTATTGATGTAATATTCTTTTAAGCGCATTAATAGTCTGTTGTTTTATCCTTTGAATTTTAATTTGTAGAAATGAAAGTGAGCGAGAATTATGTACAAGTAGGTCGGTACCTAAAACGATGACAAACTTAAATTAGGTTGTAATGTTAACATTGTCTTTTTTCCACTTTTTTCCATGTAAAAATATACTCAACTGATGTAGGGATATGTTCAGAAACTTCAAAACAAACTCGACTGAAAGTTTCCTAGCATTTCTGTTTTGAAAGCGTGCTGTACATGTATACGTTTTATCCCAAACGAAAGTAGGTAACTTTCTGAATTCAAAACGTGTCAGGTGGTTCTCAGGATAAAATTAAATTACAAATTTTTAAAGGACAGCTTTTAGTACCTACTGCGTGCGTGGCCCAAGACTTTGCCGTTAAAGTAAAACCTACGTTTTTTATTATTATTATGAATGGGCTTACTCATGGCAACAGCCTAACCGAGGCGTAGACGTGGCCTACGATGGAGCGAGCTCGCCCAGAAGGTGCCTGGCCGCGTAGCCAAGATGCAGATCGCTTACGCTCCGTAGCGATCGAAACGCAACTGTCACTGTCGCACTAATATAGATGAGTGATAGAGAGACATTATACTTTTCGTTGTCGAAGCGATAGCGATTGTAACCTTGGCTACGCCGGCTGTTCACTCTTGATTTGAAGTTTTACAATTTTCCATTTTTTATATTCATACTAGGGACATATTTAACCAGAGTATGTGATTCCATTCATTTGCCTATTGTACGTCTTTCTTTCTAAATTTCAATACTTATGCAACAGAAACCTGTCAAAATTATAATTATAAGAATCGTGTTAACATGAGACATTGTAGGTTTCTTTAGTTTTATTTATTTTAAGTATCTTTTGTACTTTATATCAAACGTTTTTAGGTGGCGTGGATAAAGTCAGACACAAAGACGATCTTAGCGATACACACACACATGGTGACGCTGAACCCACGGTTGTCCGTCACCCATAACGGTCACAACACCTGGAAGCTGTACATAAGCAACGTGGATCCGGAGGACTCTGGCACTTACATGTGTCAAGTTAACACGGACCCTATGATGAGCCAGGTATGTGACAATTTAATATTTTTATGTCTAGACCAAACTCCACTTAGCAATAAACCTCTATACCTAAACCACATGAAGGATATGGTGGAAACGTTCGCTGTCAATGCCTACCCATGTCTCGATACGGCTCAGTTGGTAGAGCGGCGGGCTGGTATCCTGGAGTCGCGAGTTGGAGTCTCACCCGAGATGTTGAATTTTTCCGCAAACTATTTGTAAGGACTATCGTAATTTTGACATTTCTGGCAGAAATGAACTGCCAACTTTACTGCAGCTGTGCTGCAGCGCTGGAATACTGACGACTACATTACTGCTGCAAATATCAAAATTGATTTTCCAACAGTAATACTCATATATACTAATATTTTGTACATATATGCTACCTAACCTAACCGCCTAGTTTCTAGTGTCCTCACTACCATTGACCTGACAACGGGTCTTAGGTATACTATGGCCACGTATACATTCTTGGAAACGAGTGTACCTGATCGATTCTACTCATACTAAATAGAAGTAAAAAAATATAACGTACTAAAGTTATCGCTGCACAAACTATCAAAAATCAAAAAACTTTGAAATACCAGGACCCTAACCTCGAGTTAATGTGAGAACTTAGCTTCGCTACGCTCTCGCTCGTACCGGAAGGTAATTAATGCAACAGTTCCATTTGATTATTAGAGCGTCGAATAGCTTATCAGATGAATGGTAATTATAATCAGTTTCCGATCCAGTACGCGAGCAGGATGCTGGCGATCCATGCCACGGCTAATATTAAAATTTATGCAATCGATCTGGTCGCCGGCTTGCATTTTGTACTGCGCCAAAACGACGTCACGGTGCTAGTCGCCGGCTAGAAGCCTCGATTGTTGTTAGTTTTTTACTTCACTCTTCTCGATTTTTTTCATGAGTTTCATTGGTCAGCAAAAATTACTAATAATAATTAGGTAGGTATGTGGGATGTTGACTCGACGATCATTGTTCCGATAGTCGTGTCAGCGAACGGTCTCATAGCGAAGAGTCTCGACCAACACCTAGAGAGACTCTCGCTGGGTGGCTGGATCAAGGGTCAGATGCAGAAGGCGGTAATTTTGGACACGGCGCGTATAGTACGTCGGTTCCTCACTCTCTCTCTCTCTCCGGCGGCACCCTAGGTTAGGTTTTTTATAATGAGTTTATATGTATTTTTTATTTATTTATTTATTTATTTAATCTTTATTGCACATAAGGAAATACACTGTACAAAAGGCGAACTTAATGCCATAAGGCATTCTCTACCAGTCAACCTTTAGGCAAAGCAGATAAGTTGTAGGCGGTGCAAAAAGTAGGTAGTAGATGATACAATTAGGTACCTGTACGAACACAATACAATCATAATAAATACACTAATATAAACATACATAAATATAAATAATATTGATACAAATACATATACCTACTTACATATACATATACATACATACATACATATGAAATCAGATGAACTTACAAAACAGAAACATTCAAGATTTTCCAGTACTGCCAGCAAAGTGCTCACTTAAGGATTTTTTAAAAGCAAATCTGTTCGGACACTGTTTAATTTTGACAGGGAGACTATTCCAAAGGCGAGCTGCCTGAATTGAGAAGGAATCGGACATATAACCAGTTCGGTGAGATGGTATAGACAGAGAAAGATTGCCAGAAGAGCGAAGCTGACGGACACGAGAGACACCATAGTAGTGGAAGAAAGATTTTAGATATTCGGGGGACTGAGGGTCGTTAAGAACAGAAAAAAGGGTGCAGAGCATGCGAATTTTGCGACGAATACGAATAGGAAACCAGCCAAGTTTAGAGCGGAATGAGGAGACATGATCGTATTTACGGAGACAGAAAACAAAACGAATGCAATTATTCATTAAACGATCTAATTTATCCAGGAGCTCTTCATTTAAGTCCGGATAACACACATCACCATAGTCGATTATTGGCAGTATTAAAGTTTGTACGAGCAATATTTTTGTTTTAATTGGTAAAAAGTGTTTAAGCCTGTTGAGTGCATGAAGAGAACCAGTAACTTTACGGCTAATTTCAGCTACCTGTGTCCTCCAGCTCAGGGTACTATCCAGAAAGACACCCAAGTCTTTTACACTTTGGCTGTAGGGAATAGGCGTGCCATTAAAGTATACAGGAGGTGTAATATCGACTTTAAGGAGCTGTCGGGCGCCGCCTATGACAATGGCCTGACACTTGGAGGGGTTAACGAATAGACCGAACTTCTCAGACCAATGTTGGATGTGTCTGAGATCCAGATTTAGCTTATTAATGGTGGCAGTAAGGTCGGCAATGTTACACTGGTCATAGAGTTGCAGGTCGTCGGCGTAGAGATGGTACGAGCAGCGAAGGTCTGGAGTGATAAAATTGACAAATATAGAAAATAATAGGGGTGAAAGAATACCTCCTTGTGGTACACCTGTGGCTAAGTTACACCATTCCGACAAAATGCGGTCGACACGTACTGCTTGCTGACGTCCACACAGATATGCCGAGAACCATTTTAAGGCACACGGCGACACATTGAGGTGCTCAAGTAGGGCAAGGAGGATCTCATGGTCGACAGTGTTGAAAGCATTTGAGAAGTCAACGAGGACAAGTACTGTGACCATTTGACTCTCCATGCCCCGCCTGATGTCCTCTGTCACTTTGAGCAGTGCGGTACAGGTGCTATGTCCCGGTCGAAAACCAGACTGAAAGGGGCTCAGAAGTTTGTGTGAGAAAATAAACATTGACAGCTGTTTATGAGCCACCGCTTCAGCGATTTTCGACAAAAAAGGGAGTATAGAAATAGGTCGGAACTGACTAACCAACGAAGGATTATTTGTTTTAGGCAGAGGTATGACAAATGCTTTGCGCCAAAGCGACGGAAATTCACCGTTAGAGAGAGAGAAGTTAATAATATCAGTCAGCATGGGAAGCACGCAGTCAAGGACAGACACTATCATATACCGACCGATGTCGTCGCAACCAACAGCTTTTGACTTAATGGACTTAATAATGGTCCTAACCTCCGATTGAGTAGTGGGTGAGAAAGAAAACGAGACAGTGTCAATTGAAGGTAGGGCCAAAATTTCGAAAATGGTATTGATTTTAGCATTACTATCAACGGATCGGGCAGACGAGAAATGCTTGTTAAGGTCAGAAAGGGAGAAAGACATACCGTCAAACTGGTTAACGGGCTTGCCAAGACCGAGGGATTTTAAGAACTTCCAAACGTCGGCCATGGAAGAGGAGGTGACATTTTATTGTTTTGTAAGTGTTTTTATATTTTACTTTTATATTCATGTTATAAATGACCTAGCCTAAGAAGAATGATAAATAAAGAACATTAGGTATTTACTATAAAAATAAGCCCCGAATAAATAATACTCGGATACTGGACATTACCAACATAAACGTTAACCCAAAATTAAATAGTAAATTACTTTTCTGACGGTCAGCGGTACCTACCTAACTGGCGGTAACTCACCGCCGACGTTACGTCGGTAAACCCCGTTTGCAGAGGACGTTTTCTTTACTAGAGAAAATATTTAGAAGTTTACAGAACACCACACATGAGGCCTACAAATATATTTAGAAACATTTTCACTTTACTTAGGTACAGTATCTTTAATAGTAACTTTACTTGCTTTAATATTACCATGTGGTTAAATTTTTCAATTTATTTAATATAATATCAGTTAAAGCGTAATAACGGTACTGTTATAAAAATATTTTTTAGCTTAATTTAATAAATAAGTTAGTTCATATATATCTATGTTACTTTATTTTGTAAACGTAAGTAGGTAAGGTTACGTAGGTAATATATGGAGATATACCGATCAGGGATAATCCAAAAGGTCAAAAATAATTATTTAAAACGGCTCTAGGATATCGCTTTGAGGGCCGTATAGAATAGTTGTGCTGCTCACGGGTCGGTCCGGAATTTCGTCAAGTCGAGCTATGCACGCGCTTGCCAAAGAGCCGGCTGGAATGCCACCGCGACATCTTCATGCGACAGAGACAACTTTCCAAATGCCCTCGGTGACAACTGTAACGTGCTCGAATACTCTCCGTGCGGAAATTTGCTATTGTTTTGGTAGAATTCTAAGCGTCACATTGTTATGTGTTAAATTAAACGCTCATATACATAATATTCGTTGAATCCTACTAATTACAACTCACTTAAATCCCTCTTAAGTCATTATATACAGAAGCTCGAGGCAAAATATTTCATACTTCACATTTCATATATATAATTCAAGACGAAAATGGCTTCTTTAAACCCTGCTTGCAATTCAACCGCGCGGTAATTAATTTGTTTCATTATACTAAAGAGAAACATAAATATGAAAACCCATATTAAGTGTAGGATATTACTAGCGAATTGCTCACCTTGCCTTGTCACGTCTGTGTGTTGACTTAGGTTCGATATTACAGCGGGGAGTAAAGGCCTTTTTCTATTTGCATACCGGGTGTTACACTTCTGAAGTAAGAAGACAAATTTGAGGAATTTACCAGAGAACTTTGTACAGTACCTACTGTGAGAATTCGTTACATAATAGTGAATTGAAAAATATGTAATTTATTTAAGCAGCTATTTAATGGGTAATCTTTACAAAATAAATGATAATTAAGTAGGTATAGGTACACACAATAGTGTAGGTACGATTAAATTTAATAATTTCCCATTTTCCAATGGAAGCTTTCATTCGGAGCAAGGATTCGTAGACGTAGAAAAGTTTGATACCTAAAATTCGAATGGGTACCTACCTACGGTTTATGGTAACATTCCATTTCTAACCGCAGCGGCACTACCGGTACTGAACGCGTCGCTGTCATTGTCAATTTCCATAGTAAAATGAACAGTAATGCAGCTGTCGTTGGAAATGGACTGTCACCTTTATTCTCAGATTTTACAACTGTTCAAGAATCAACATTTGATGTGTAATAATTTACAATTGTCACTTACATAAATTCGATCTATTTTTACATAAATACCTGTCTTTGTAAATATTACTCGTCGCAGCATGTTTTGTATATTAAGTAATATATTTATGTTAAAATCCCAATATAAAATTTAACAAGTTTCTTAGAAATTTGCTTTTAGTTAAGGCCTACCCTTAACTAAAATCAAGTAGAAGCAGTGTCTCACCAGCTATGCGAGTATTATCTGTTCAGATGTCGGGGTAATCTTTCATGGCGACCGGTTGGGGCGATTAAATAAATATTGACCTACTAATTGTTTTTGCGGCATTGATGGCGAGCCCTGTTGACAGAGGCGGTGATGGACGAGCTTATTTTTTCATTCTAACCCTTTTCCCGTCCCCGAGTTGACGCGCCGACATGTTGAAATTATGCACAAACCAAAAACATTAGGTACCTCGTAACTTTTTAGGCACCGTTTTAATAATCGCGATTGATTCGGCACTAAAACGAACATATTGTTAAAACTGCATTTAATTTAAAAACGCCACTCGTCATTTATATTTCAAATAGTTAATTAGGGCTGTTTATGCGAAGAGCACTTATATGAGCTTACTATCAAACCTTATATTATTATTTGGTTATTAAAAAATAATATAAGTTAAACACATAATGTCAGAGAAAAAAATTACGTATTCATATTTAATTTCTGAATTCAATGTCCAATGAAACTTGACATTTTGGTTGCACTTTTGATGTTTGAGTTTGATAGGCAATCTTGTACAACAACACTGTTAACTGTCCATCGGTGGACCTTATTACAAAAAGCATGAGGTCCACCGATAAACAGTGTGAGCGATGTTACGTTATAGAGAGTATTAAGAGGCCTTTCGGGTCCTCAGTTATACATTTTTGTCATGATCAGACTAATTATGAAGAATCTTTTTTTCTGATCATTGTTGATAAAGTTGATCCCTGATAGGGTGACTGCTATAGTTATTGGGAGATTAATTGGCCACTCTTAACAAGGCGGCAAGAAACAAGGTAATAGAACTCGAATGAATTAGACTGTCGACCTTGCTTAGAGTGGCCAATTACTAATGAAGGGGCCAACCCAAGTCACTCTACTAATGTTTGATATGCCACTTTGCTATCTAATACGCTCAGTTTCTTTTGTACACATCACCATTAACTACCCCTACCCATGTACCTACTCTACAGCATACTTTCTTGCAAACAAGTTGACCAGTATAGCAAGAGCCCTCATCAAACCGCGTTTTGCCCTTGTAGCTTGATAACTCCTTGATCATGTTAGAACTAAAAAACCGGGCAAGTGCGAGTCGGACTCGCGCACGAAGGGTTCCGTACCATAATGCAAAAAAAACGAAAAAAAAGCAAAAAAAAAAACGGTCACCCATCCAAGTACTGACCACTCCCGACGTTGCTTAACTTTGGTCAAAAATCACGTTTGTTGTATGGGAGCCCCATTTAAATCTTTATTTTATTCTGTTTTTAGTATTTGTTGTTATAGCGGCAACAGAAATACATCATCTGTGAAAATTTCAACTGTCTAGCTATCACGGTTCGTGAGATACAACCTGGTGACAGACGGACGGACGGACGGACGGACAGCGAAGTCTTAGTAATAGGGTCCCGTTTTACCCTTTGGGTACGGAACCCTAAAAATATAATATCTAGACTAATCTCCGCTTTTACCTAATTTAATTGAAATTGAAACAAATGTACCTACCAAATTTGTCGCGGAACAATCACCTATCAAAGAACTTTAAAATACCGAGAGATCTGATACCCCTAGCTTCGATGTTGAATGTTAGAATTTAGTTTCGCTTAAAATTTTAGTTCGATAAAATCCTATGCCAATTATTGTAACGAAACAATTTCGTTAGAGTAATTGCTAATCAATACAGCTAAGTTCTTAAGTCGATCAGGCTTAACAAGAATTATTTATAGGTTCTAAAAGGCTCACAAAATTTAACGCTTTATTCATAAGTAGGAACGGATCTGTTGGCACCAGAGGGTATTTTCAATATGGGTAATTTTGCCGGGAACACAAATAATTTAAGAGCTTTATTGCATGCTCGGGGATTAACTCTATATGAGCACCGAATGAAAAACGAGCGAGCAGCCGAATTGCTCCCGGCGGTTACAATCAAAACCTCTTGATATTTTATCTTAATTACTTCAGGATCTTTTCGAGAGTAAATCCCTACCCTTATGTCGTCCATCGTCGCGTAGCTTTATGGGCGGATTACTTTTATGACCGGGATTAAAGTCCCGTTTGCGAAATGTTTACATCGCAGAACTCGAAGCCGCTAGCGGTTCATGATAGATACTCGTAAATGTTCCACTTATTATCTATATTTTTCAGCTCCACGATTTCTCCCGGACTTGTAAACAACGGCAAATTTTAAATCGCTAACATTCTTTGTACGACCTCTTTGAAAACAAAACTGTAATACAACAGAGTACTTTGAGGATTCTTCGGTAAAGTATTGAATTATTAACGTATCTTTACGCTGTAAAATTAATCTTTAATAATATCTACATAAAGGTGGATTTTTTTCTTATAAGAAAAGGCGTTTGAAAGAAGCAACTGTATTGTATTGTATTTTAATTCGGACAAATTAGGTCCGCAAATAGCAAAACAAACTACGTAAGACCAGCGCTGATTTCACAGAAGCATTTCTCTGCGGTTTAACCGACTTCGATTCCAATAAGAAGGAGGTGTTGTACGCGCTTGTGGTTTTTTCTTATGTACCTGTGTTCACTGATTGTTTCAAGCCTCGTGGTCCGATTTGAGTAATTCTTTTTTTGTTTGAAACGAGGTATGTCTAAGATGGTCCCATATTAATTTAGTTTTGATCTGATAATGGGATCCACGAGGAATTGAGGGAACTCTTCAATTTTTAAAGCCACATGTATTAGGTGATTTGGCTGTTTTCTTAAGCAATATACGAGTAGGTATGCGGAACTTAACTTACATTACTGGATGTATTTTGATTTTGGATGTAGATTGTAGGTGATTAGGAACAGGCAGACTACTATTTATTGTCTAGTGTTTAAGTTTTACGACGAAAAATGTATTTTCTTACTTATTCCTGATTTGAATACGACAATCATGTTGTCGTTAAACAGATTATAAATCTTAATTGTTACACATTGTATGATTGTTCACCTGTTCAATTTTAGTTATTAGTAGCCATGCACGGTTTCGCCGTACGTAGCGCGTAGTCGCTACAAACGGTCCCCGAATGTCCGGTTCTTGGTCCTGAGTGTGTTAAATAATTATGAATTTGGGAGCATGAATTAAGAAATATTGGAATTGAATAATGAAGCCATTTCTCCGCTAAGTAGCTCACAGGCAGCCCCTACGATATGAATCCCCTTCGCTAAGGAGCTCCATTCTTGGCACCGTAAACACATTCTTCGACACATAGTTGCCTCCTGATGTTGCAACTAACGCCGTAACAAACACTTTACTCGGGCGCTCCAGGAATTTGTCAGACTGCTCGAAGGAATCCAGCTCGGAGCTGTAAAATGTTACCCCGCTGCGCCCACCGTACCTCCAACATAAATATCTGGCCTTTACTTTAATAACATAAAGCCAAACCATGGCTTTAAAGCGGCCGCCTAAAACCCAGAGCCGCTTCCTAAATATTGTGGCAAGGTTTAGCTCCGTACCAACGGGATTTATTATACTCAAAGGATTATGCTTAAGCTTGTATTGTGTATATTATTGAGTTACTATTTCAAAGGTTTTTTCATATTATGTATATTATTTATTGATAATCTAGATATCAGGATATTTTTTGACAATTATACTTAGTTGCAGTCTTTAGAGATTTAAGGTATGGTGATGGGGTAAGACTATCACTTGTATGAATCCTCATACTGTTTGTCTTGCCCCCAGCAAAATAAACTATGTTAGGGCCAGTTGCAATAACCACAATTAACAGACTGATCAACTTCATGTAGCAGAGAACTATGAAACTTTCCATAGAATAAAATTTACCGAAAGTTAAAATGGTGAGAGACAGGTCGGTGCAACCGACCCTTAGTCTTATACCATCTTACCTTACATTGAAGCTAACTTTCAACAATTCTTCTTCTTCTTCTTCTACCTAGCGTTATCCCGGCCTTTGCCAGGGTCCGCTTTCCTACTTGCTTTCCTCCACTTTGCGCGATCCTGGGCGTCGTCTCGTGTGAGCCCGTTCACGCTCATATCTGCTTTCACGACTAACGCCTAACGCTTTGCTAACTTTCAACAATTATTTATTCACCTTTCTTATAGATTTCGTTGGTCACTCATAATACATTTTATATTAGAACGTCCGGAAAGAAATGAAAGAGATTTCTGGGTTTTACTACAAAGGAATCAAATCATGTCAATCACTTATGAAAATGGACGTGTAATACGGCGATGCCGATAATGAATAGAGTAAGAAATTAATACACATTTTCACTTCATTTTAGAAAATATTACCAAGAAATCAAAAGCATCAAAAATCCAGGTTCATCTGAACGGCGTGTTGAAATTAAGTAGGTAATTAGGGCAAGTATTCGTAGGTAAAGTTAGGTTGGTAACTTAATATACAGTCATGTGAATAAGGCTATGTAATTATTATATGTAAATACCTATAAAAAGTTATGTTTCAACCATTTATCTTTCCGTCGGTCGGGGACGAGCACTGTAAGCCTGAAAATAAGTAATTAGACGCATCGTGTTTCGGAAACGAATCGTCATTACCAGGAAAAACGGCCCTAGCGCTTTGGTGAGTAATGCGGCGTCATACCTACATAACATCGTTTACAATTTTAAACATAGACTAACGCTGGCAAACAGTAGGGTTTTGCTTAGGACAGACATGACATGCAAACATGCAAACCTTAAATGATAATTAGGTATGATAAATCATAGTTAACACTGAAAGTTATTAGAAACGGCCACTTAAGGCCACTTGGTCCATTCATTAACCGGGGTTAACCGCGGTTAAACCTGGTGTTACCACAGTTACAAAGTACACTTTGACACTGGGTTAACGGTATAACCGGTTGTCCACGGATTAGTGGGTTGGTGCAAGTGGCGCTTAGAAAAGAGGCATATACCAATATGTAAAAATTATAACTCTAACACAACTTCCAATAAAGGACGTTTCCTCAAATGCAGGCTAGATGGCGCTGGCGTGGAGATACATCGTGCAAGCGTTTGTCTTTCATAGAATAGTTTTTTTAGTTCGTAGTTTTATTTTTCTATACTTGACAGATTAGATTTCGATAAGCGACACGGTTTTTAAGCGAAGTATCATTGCTCTATGTATTTTCCTTCGGAAGCGAAAAATATGTGTTGTGTAAATATGTTGTGTGTGACTCCAGTTAAGAATGTAAATAATGAAAGATATTTCGATTAGTTGAAATTATCCCGCAGTTGAAATTGTCCCTCTGCATCTATCAAATCATAGCATATTACGTTAACAGTTTTAAGGCAACAAATACATTTGATGAAACCAGTAGTAACTAAGTTTTCTAATGGTACCTACACACAAACTTTACTGGAAGCTGGATTGAAATAAACAGACAAATAGGCAAGCGTTTTTGCACGTCCGAGTTGCTTTCCATCTTGTTGTTCCCTCCGTCTTTCGTGTTGACCTAACTCAAGTGAAATATTTTTGTAGGATAACAAATGCCTCGCTTACCTGTTGATGCCTACGCGGCATACGGCCGACCGAGGCGCGCGGCGTGACGAGGAAAAGAAACGTGACTTGCAAACGCCCCGTGATTACTTACTTTAATCAAACCTGACACCGGAGCCGTGAATGAAATATTAACGATAGAAAAATCGGTTGGACATGTTATATGTAGGTACATATCATATTTTAATCTGTCAGGTGGATGCATTTTTCTGACAAAATAGTCGTTTCGTTGGTCCAATCACTGGTGATATCATGTGCTTAAACACTGGGATCTGTACACTTTTATTAGGAGTCGAATTTATTGAAAAATAACAATTTTACTATTGAGGTATTCCTATACTAAACATTGCTCATTTTGTATGCAAGCCGTAATATCGCCATTACGGCTGAACCGTTTTTTACAGTTTAGTTCAGTGCCGAATTTGGCTTTTAGGTATTGGGTAGTTTAGTCACTTTAGGTACCTATATCATTTTCTCGAATGAAGAAGGCCCCCCGAATAAAATGGTGTGTCCTTTTACTTTTGTTGTCCGTGGACATATAAGTATAACGGATATTTTATGTACCTAACCTCAACATTTTACAATAGATAACTTAGACTAAAATACTACGTCCTATTTCATCAATAATTGCGTCCATCTTGTATCTTGACTTATTAATACATATAAAGTCATGTATTAAAAGATACCCGTTCTATTAAATCTGTGGGACTGGCTGACTATATTTGAAATACATAATGCGGAAGCAATATTCTCGATGTCATATCATGTGCCGGGCAGAAAATATGTATCCTATTTATTTATACATGCGCTCGGCTGGACTTTTATCAAAGTAGTTCTGATGATGCGTACTTATCGAATTTTTTGGACCTTCCTCGTTTGAGATGTTAATATAACTAATGCCAATAAATATACCACAAAAATTGGGCCAGGGGCTCTTAAATAAGATATGTTTGATAGGTCAAAAGATACGGCATTATTTGTGGTGGTTTGATACGTATAATTTATGCATATTTCTTAACATCTACAGGTATGTACGTTTATAATCCATCTTTGGAGTAAAAACATTTCTTTTTTCCAATCAGGTTTTCATGCGAAATTTCAACATTCTATATCAGCATCTTCAGGTGCCGCATTGAGTTAGAAATTTTGGAAAACTGGAACCTCTGAAAGTTCGTTTGTTCGTGAAAGTGAAGTTCGGAACTGTCTGTCACCTTTTGCGATTAACTGATAGGCTGATATCGTCCGGCGAATTGGTATTCTGGAGGCCCCTTAAGTAGGTAGGTACCTATAGACCATTGATTTACGATACAGGAACGAACAAAAAAATTATCTATCGCCATATGCAGGGATTAACACGCAATTTAATACGGTTATTGATTATGCGATTAATAAGACAAAAATACTTACCTATTAAACACATTGTTCGGCACTGTGTTTAAGTTTACGTCGGTACGATATAATAATCATTGTAAAAATAAAGTGGCGAGTTTACCTGCGCCTGACAAATACTTGGGCCAGCCTGTCGTTCCGCGCGCCCCTGGAATTTTGTCAAAGTCACTCCGCCGCGCACCCTGGAATGTGAACAATATGTCTTCATGCAACATTCACGGACCCCTACCCGTACATTATTAGCCGGAGGGACAACCGTCTTATAAACTATAGGATTCCTGCTACATACCTATTGGAAAAAAATACCTTACTATCACGTTCGTTTGTTCGTATACATAGAGTACCTAGGTAAATACATGCATACGAGTATAGCAGAAGGCTTAAAGATATCCCCCTTATTCTTAAACGTTTACTAAAGTTGACAAGCCGATAATAATCGTTTGTCCCTTTCCATCATACCAATACGTCGGAAAGGGACAAACGCTTATTTAATTATCGGCTTGCCAACTTTAGTATATAACAAACGTTTATGAATAAGGGGGAAAGAGGTATCTAATCCGTTATCAATATAAAAGAACGATTACCTTCTCCTGGAAATGTTGTTATAGCTCACTGAAATAAGTTGTTATGGGTATACATATTACCTACGTTAATAAACGAAATGTTCCCTGTACGAGACTCATTCACATTTTTCTGTTTTTACCTCTACTCTAGCTAGACAATATCATTGTTATAGAGAAAACAGGTTTTAGAGGCATTTCTGGTTCAGTCATGCCACATTAAATGTTAAGTTAGTTGTTTCCCGCGGGCGCGCTGTAACGATGTTTTCCTTTGTCCGCATTGCTGCGCAACTATCTCGTTAATGTTCTCAATTAATATTGTATTCGAGTCGCGTTCGACTTCTAATACGCTTGGTTACATGCCTTTATGGTATTTTGCAGCCGGTATCTAATTGAGTGGAAGCCAAGTTATGGTTACAATTTGTAACAATTTGCTTTGGTGAACTTTGGCCTGCGCCTTAGTTTCCGAGCTGCATTTCTACAAAGATATTTATTAACAATGGGGTTTTAAAATACTCGAGACTTGCTTTGGCGTGTTTTGTTTTATTATTTTGATTACATTTGGTTAGTTAAATTTGGCGCTGGACTTGATATTTTACCGATGTGATACTTATACACACACACAGTCACATAATAAATGTATGATTTTGCACATTTGAATTTAACTTTGGTAGTGGTGAATTTATTTTAGTATCCCATTGATCACAAACGCAACGTCACGATATAGATATATTAAATTCACTATATGCGGTATAATCCGTTACAAATAACATTATTTCAACACTTTCATGAGTAAGTATCGTGGTAATCAAAGATAATATTGAGACCGTTAATATGCTCATATACCTGTAAATAAAAAAACACAAAACTATCACCCACAAGTCCTACGATGACAGCATGGTTGCATTTTTATCGCCTGTCACTGTCGCACTTACTCACTTGTTAGAGTGTGAGAGGCACAGTGACAGGCGATAAAAATGCGACCGTGCTACCGCCGCTGCAACCTAAAGGGGCCCACTGATTAACAGTCCGCCGGACGGTATCGGCCTGTCAGTTGTTCGAAACTGTCAAATTTTTGTTTTAACTGACAGGCCAATACCGTTCGGCGAACTGTTAATCAGTGGGTCCCCAATAGTTATTTGTTTTATAAGGGGGCAAAGTTGTTGTTTAACCGCTCGTGCTAATATTGATACCCGAGCAAGCGAAAGATTCCAAAATTGAACCACGAGCGTGCGAGTGGTTCGAAAAATGGAATCTTGAGCGTTGCGAGGGTTTCAAAGCACGAAGGTTAAACAATATTTGCCCCCGAGTGAAACACAACATTTTTCACCACGCCAGCCTGAAGCAAATATTAAATGTAAAATATCAAACAAAATCAAATCCAAATGAATGGTATTAAATAGTTATCATCCAAAATCATAATTTAAAAGTAAATTCTACCAGCAAACATAAGAAAACAACTCAAAATTTGCATTTGATTACTTTGCCTCACATGTGAATAAAATGCAACTTTGCTATCAGGTTTTGAAGTGCAAAGTAAGCCTTTCCAAGCTGGTGTGGTGAAAATAGTATTTTAGGTAGACAAAGACCTATACAAACTTATGCACTGGTATCTAAAATGTTTGTAATACCATAAGTAAAATGACGTAACCATAATTTTTCTATAATACCTACGAGGCCGAATAAAATAAAAGGAAACAACCGTAGTAAAGCGTTACCCTACCACCCTTAATAATGTGGGAAGGAGCAGAAAACAACGTGCGGCTATACAGTCCCGTAAACAGGGTCGGGGCTCGGGTCAGTCAGGTGAGCCCGACTGCTCGATTCGGGAAATGAATAAGAGATACACTAGATATGAAATAGTGAAGATATGTGACGTTCCACGGCAAAAGGTACCTTATGGCGGCTGGCGCATACGTCGCATAGCGCCGCAATAATATTGGAGCGACGTTAATAATCGTAAGCGCCAACCGCCATAAGGTACCTTTATCCGTGGGACATCACATATCTTTACTATATCGTATCTAGTTAATCTCTAATTCACTTTCCGAATCGCGCCGCGACTCCCGGTATTACGTTACATTATCAACGTTATATTGGGTATTATGAAGGTAACGGGAGATCACGACTTTGTAACTCGTCTGATTTACGTTTTCATAAAAATGCTGCTGGTGGTGGCCGGTTATACCTACTTACGGCTCGATTCGGAAAATGAAATAGATCTCTACTAGACGTCAACAAGTTACGATATGGATAATTTAAAGATATTTGTAAGATAGATATGTCAAATTTGACGTTTCCGCGATTCCAGAGACCGAATTCGACAAGTTATGACTTAGATATCCAAGTCACATCTAGTCGATATCTAATGTAAATCTAGTTGATCTCTATATCGTTTCTAGATCTTGTGATTATCTCGTTTCCCGAATACGCGTGTTAGTTACAAGCGTTGAAGTTTTTGCAAGTAGGTTTATTAGTGTTAATTATTAATTACACAATAATTATTATAACGTAAGAAAAAGCAACATGATAATTTTGATTTTAGGTGGAGAGCTAAAATGTAATGAGTTAATGACTAAATTATGCAACGAAATATCTAGTTATATTAGATTAGGTTGCGATCCTAGGTCTGGGGTTGCGATCCTAGGTCTGGTTCGTACCTGGTCCAGCGTATATCGTTGGCTATTCAGCGCGGGAACGCCGCTGGTATTTTGGGGACGTTTGTGCCGGGTACTTACCGGATTAGGATATAGGTTTATGGCTTGTTATTGTGTTGTGTACCAATTTTCTTTTAAATTTGACGATGCGTGTTGCGGATGACATATGTGAAAGTATACATTTTATTTTGACGAAACCTGAGGTGGATGAGCTATCTGTATAGTGACGAAGCCTGCGCTGTGGATCTGAAGGTACTGCTATTATTATGTTTTGGAAAAAATACTTGTATTTTGCAATAAACATTCGGACGTAAAAGTTAGTGATTACGAATCGTTATATTAGATATATAATAAGTGTATTTTTTATTGCTTCCTACGAATTTTTTAATGGCAATTATTGAAGAAATCGAAACAAAACATGGGGAACATAATGTTATAGGGTATTTTAAGAAGAGCAGAAGCAAATATAAACAACCCAACTAACATTAGGCGCTAAATTTAAGGGTTAGAAGAGATTTATATAAGCGCCTATTTACTCTTTAGGTGTTGGTAGTGCTCTAAAAATAGGAGTTATAGCCGGCTATAACCCCGTTTTAACCCCGGATTGGGCACAAATTTTATCACCATAAGATTTATAACAGTGCTACAGTAGGGTTAGCGGATAAAAAAAGAGACACAAGAGCGGTATAGTGGAGCTACAATAGTGTTAATTAATTCTTTAGGAGCTAGATGGGTTGCATATTGGTGACTACAAACTGTTGTAGTAGAAGAGCGCTAAAGTAGTGTTGTAATAGCGTTGATTAAGTACTTAGGATTTAAAAGGGTGCCAAATAAGCGAGTACTAACTATTTGAGTAGTAGTGTAGGGCCATATAGATGATACTTTCAGCTTTAGAATGGTATATTAGCATTTAAAGTCAATATTTGTAACACTCAAGAAGGTAATTGCACATTTTTTCCTTAGCCCTATCTGTTTTGGTTGCAGATGTTTCCATTTTGTATTATTATTCGTAAGCTTGCTCTGTGACAGCTTGAAGTGAAATGTAATGGCGGATAATTAAAAGCAAATAATTGTTTTAGTTCACTGATGCAGGAGTTATATGCGGATTTATGATGGCGAAATTAATTATACTGTCAAAAACTATACGTATTACTAACAAAATTTTAATGGGCCTCTGATCCTTTACATATTTATCTGATAATAATATTTTTTTATTTGTGGTCCACCGTATTTTATTTTCGAAAAATTTCTCAATATACGTGAAGTCCGGTTTTAAATATAACAATACTATCATTAGGTCAATATTGAGTAAAAGTATCGATTTTTATGAAGTATTTACGTTCTAATTAATAGTTTTTGTTTTGCTTATTTATTCATCGATCATCTTAACATGGCGCTATAGGCTTAGGTTCTAAGTAAGACTCTAATAACAGTATAAGATGTACTAAGGTATTGAATAACGCTCGTCTGCGACTACATGATCGATAATGGTGACTCATAACTTCTCTTTTCGACTGTAAGTGAAACAAGAGAGTTAAGTAGCGATTATGATACACGGAGCTATAAAAGACTTTTTATCTCCTGTTTAGAACCTTAAGTGAAAATTGCAGCTGCTTATTACTCATATAGATATTAAGGTGGTAGAATTCACTTTGAGCTATAACACTAGCGGCTTAAGATGCATTGTAGCGGCCAAAACGGCTACTGTGGATCTTAAAGCTATACATGGACCTCTTAAAAACCTTGATGTCACCAGAGCCTGTAAGCTTAGAATATGTAGCTATTCTACAGCCGTTCTATGTCTTTAGGTGATGAAATAAGTGCTAAGTGTCGCTTAATTGTTTGTTGGGAAGTGACGTTATACTTAGTATTTTTCAAACTTGATGGCTACGCTGACAGATGTCATTTCAATTCAATTTTATATCATCGGGTGACAAGCAAGTCACTAAGTACTATCAAAAAATTTAAGTAACAATGCGCTTTATTACACTTGTAACATGGTTTATTGTCCAATAATTTCAATGGTGTTAGTTAGTGACTTTTGCTTGTCACCCGACCCGAGATGATACCTGTCACCCTTCCCATCGGGTTTGAAAAATACTACGCATAACGTCACTTGTTTTATATTAGCTTCTATTATTGGTGGGCTTGATTTAAAATGCAGCATTAAGGTGATGGGCTCGTCATGCTAATGCCCAATAGATGACACCCTGCTGTCCCCTGTATTGACAGTGAATTAAGTTTCAAGATGACATGTACTGAGACCGCGTCGAGCGCCAGTACCACCACCTTATTTAAACTTCAAACGGTTTTTTCAATTGGTTGTTTTAGATGGGTCACTTGTCTGTGGTGATTCCCCCGGACATCACAGACGACGGGGGCTCCGAGGCGAGCGCGCTGGAGGGCGGCGCGGTCGAGCTGCGCTGCACGGCCACAGGGGTGCCGGAGCCCACCATATCGTGGAAGCGGACGGGAGGGCGCAACATCGTGTTCAGGGACGACAATGGGAAGCAGATCAAAGGTTACTTTTAACACCGTTATGGTAACATGCCATTTCTGACCGCAACTGCACTACTGGTCATTTTACGATGGAAGTTGACATTAACACCGACGCGTTCGGTACAAGTAGTTAGTGCAGCTGCGGTCACCCTTAGACCGGTACCTTTAGACTAATCAAGCTACCCTTCACAAACAGACACACACGCACACACACAAACACACACACACGCATCAGTTTTCAGCCGCGTGAGAAGTAAAATATTGCAATTCTTGTTTGCAACACGTATGTGATTCCACTAAAGTTGTAAGCGCCCAATGGCTGCGGTGGCCGCTTAGCTAAGCATCGTGATAAGAATCACTTACGCTAGCATAGCGCAATGCTGAAAGCTAAACATATATACTTATAGGTATAATTTGACGGGATCTCGATAACATATCGATTGAAGAAGTGAAAAGCTCCCGACGCGGCGGTCGTTCACGAATTTCTGTAAAATGTGCTGGAATAAGCAACATATCGTGGCGCCACATGAAAATGTAATTTGCTATCTGAAAGAAGCGAAATTGTTCTAGTCTTCAGTTGAATTCAAAAAATAGATGGCTTGAACACACAGATTGCAGACAATGCGACACGAATAAAAATACTAATGCTGGTTGTATCAAAGTTTTTATTACATAAATCATTCATAAATAACATAATATATGTATATATTTTGACGACCTGTCTGGCCTAGTGGGTAGTGACCCTGCCTGCTAAGCCGATGGTCCTGGGTTCGAATCCCAGTAAGGGCATTTATTTGTGTGATGAACACTAATATTTGTTCCTGAGTCATGGGTGTTTTCTATGTATATAAGTATGTATTTATCTATATAAGTATATATATCGTCGCCTAGCACCCATGGTACAAGCTTTGCTTAGTTTGGGGCTAGGTTGATCTGTGTAAGACGTCCCCAATATTTATTTATTTATTATATATACTAATGCTTCGGCTATGGAGTTATTAATGCACTATAAGCTTACAGTGGACAGAACACCTGCTTCAAATTAATGACAATAACAATAATCGACGTCCGCCTTAAAAGCATATAAAAAGAAAGAAAGACATAAAACGTCAATTTTCCTTTGAATTTTATTCGCATCGGCGAGATCCAACTAAGTGGTAAAAAAGAAACAAGACTTATTTTGCATTCAAAGCCCGCCTCGAGCGGGCGCAGGTGCCGCCATGGTTAAAACATTGGAGTTTTATGGGATTTATTAAGATATCGCTCTTAGCTTAGTTATTGGAAACAATTTCATATAAATGTGTACTTACATGTTATGCGTGACTACGTACCTAAACAGATACGAACAACGTAAAACGTCATTAAACGTATTATTTTCTTTTGTATCCTTAAATATTTCTAAGAGATTGTCCGGCCTTTTAACGCATTTCAAAAGTGGCACTCGAGGTCGTCGTCGTGATAAAATTAATTTCCGTGGAAAAAACCTTGTTCAAAGAACTCAATTACTACTTAAACAAAATAATGTTGCAATTCGGGTCCCCGCCAGGAAATTAAATGAACGGATTAGTTAGAGTTGGCTTGACAAAAGGTTGTTATCTCTTATAGTTATAATGATAAACCCTTACGATCCATCCGACGCTGTAGGTGAAAAGACAAGAGTTTAAAGCAATTATAGGACTACCTACTCATTTCAACACATACACACGCCGTTGTCATTTTAATCGCATACAATCCTCCAGTGTAATTTATACTTTAAAATTAGAAGGGCAAGGTACAGAGTTGAGAACCCTTAAAGGGGTATTTAAAACCTTTTGTAGGCGTAGTATCGCGAATTTGACCCGTTTTATTTAAGCCATTAAGCGTAAACAAAAGACAGCCAGGGCTCGGTAAACAGAGGGCGGTTGTAATAGTTAACAGAGTGGTGGAGGCTGTACCTTGTATTAATTGGACATGTTATACACGCTCTGCTGAGTAAATATTGGCGATTTGGTTAAACAGAAGCTCTTATTGTTTTTCTTTCTTTTCTTTGGGAGTCTCATTTCTTTTGTTCTAAAGCTGTATTACGGAAGCTTTTGCTAAGTTTTTGCTTTGTTCCTTGTAGAGCTTTTATTAAGTACTTATTTAATAATGGATTAAGTGAATACATATAGATGTTACTTTTTTTTACGTTTGTGTTTAAAAACAAATTTGGAATAATCTGTGTTTTCAAATGTGTATTAGGATATACTATATAAATATTATACTAACCCCCTTATTTATAAAATTTTACGGGCCTGATTTAGTTAAATTATGTTTTATCACTTTCTTACAAATACATAAGTCAAAATGACAGATAAGGACAAACGATTATTAGCTAAATGAAGTTTGTCGCGCGTTTATGGATAAGGGGATAATATAATAAATAGTATAACTTAAAATTTGGACCAACCGCCCTTAAAACACGTTTTATGTTATCTTCCAAGTTAACTACGTTTTGTTTTATTCATGCTGATGCTATTCATTTTCTTGGTAAAATAACTTTAACTACATAGTTTAAATTTCATCACCAACAAATATTTTAACATAAACAATAAAATTATACCCACCCAGTTAAGTACTAAAATATAATAAAAATGCCATTCGGCTCGATTCGGGAAATGAATTAGACATTCACTAGATATGAAATAGTAAAGATATGTGACGTTCCACGGTAAAAGGTACCTTATGGCGGGCTGGCGCTTACGCTATTATTAACGTCGCTCTAATTTTCAGTCGGGGCAATGGTACCTTTTGCCGTGGAACGTCACATAACTTTACTATTTCATATCTAGTGCATCTCCAAATCATTTCCCGAATCGCCCCGATTGTTATGACATGTGAACCAGTTTTGCCACTATGTTTTGCCTGTAGTTTCATTTTATTTAATTTTATATACCACTGCAGGTGTGTATGAGTCAAAAATATTTTCTACACACATGTTGGTAATTAGTGCCGTGTAGTTGTAGCTAGTATGATTAGTTAATTACGTGTCTTCGCTTCTGGCGAGACCACGCGCTGAAGCCTGAAGTCGACTTAATTAAAGCACGGGCGAGTTATAAAACGTAACAAGTACATTATTAAACCCGTTACTCAAATCTTAAGACAGTTTCAGGGAGGGCGCGTTAGTTTATTTTAGTTATCTACTTACTATTAGCTGGTTGCGATGAAGATATCTATTGATGAGTCTTATGAGGGTATGCAGGGGCCCTTTATACACTACGTATGTTTTTTGTTGATTTAGTGTTTTACAAATAAGTAAGGTACAGGGGGCCAATTTCGATTGCGGGATAATTTCAACTAATCGAAATATCCTCCATGTTATTATTAACTTGAGTGCTATATATGTCCAGATCGAAAAATATGTGGTGTGTGACTATGGTTAATAATGTAAAACATGGAAGATATTTCGATTAGTTGGATAATTCCAACTAATGCCCGCAGGCGAAATTGCCCCCCTGCACCTTAGCAAAAATGTATTTCATGAATTTAAATTTTATAGTTTTATTTCGAAGTCTAAACACAGAACAGCTTAAAATAAGAAAATTAAAACTTTACACCTAACTAAGTACCTACTTATCTAGGCCACTTCTTTGAAATAAATCTGGGCCAAATAATACCAAGTATAAAGACGAATGATCTCTCTTGTACCATTTGGATTCTTATTATCACTTTCCACCGATTCATTCAATCATCCGCCACTCACAGGCGCAGTTCATTAGTTCGCTGGCTTGTTCAAAAGGTTGCCTTTGTCGTCTGCCCGCGCCGCGCAACTTCAAATGTGTTTAAACGTAGAAAATTCCGCTCCGATACAATCGGAAAACAATTAGTTTGCGCAGTATAACCCGTAATTTGGCAAATCGCAGCCGACTGGAGTAACAAGTTGCCAACGACATGTCGCAGGCCGACTTTATAACCCCTTAATAAAACACAATTTCATACAATGCCCGCTTTTGATACTGTACGCGTTACGTAGTCGCAGTATTTTATGTTTACGCTCAAGATTTAGGGGCGGGGGTCGTAAGCCTTAAGTAATAAAGTTATAAATTATTTCCATTTAATTTAATTTGACAGCTGATATTAAATGGTGAACTTGTAAGCGTATTGTTAGCTATGGCGTATATACCGATTAACTCTAACGCTACGTCTTACGTAGGCGAACAACGCGCGAACGCGGCGCGGCGCGGCGCGGCGAAAGCGGCCGCCGCCGCGCCGCGCCGCGCCGCGCCGCCTGACATTCGCGTGCAAATCGCGCCGCACCGCGTTCGCAACGAGATCGCTTACGTAGGACACTTCTATGGGCATCAAAGGATTGATTTCGCCGCGCCGCGCCGCGCCGCGTTCGCGTGTTGTTCGCCTACGTAAGACGTAGCGTAAGCACGGCAATAAAGATTAAGATGTTTCAAGAGTACTTATACATAACTACTTATCTTTGTCGACACTGAGAATGTGTATTGAAAACATAGGTATAGCCAATGATGATTCGTAATATAAAGAGTTGTGAGTACTGCGCCATTTCATCGCATCGATTTCCGTTGGCAGGGCGTTCAATCTTAAATCCTGCCATCTAAATGGCCATGTATGGTATTACTCTCGTGACACGGTCTGGCTACGGAATAAACTCCCGGTCAAGGATTTTTCATCCTGACCTTACTGTAATTTGGGATTCTCTAAGATGTTCACCCTTAGCTAAGCAGCATTCTTAGCCTATTAGTGCTATTTGCCATGTCAGTGCTCACCCACAAGCGGCTATGCATTGTACGCTGACGACGTGGAATAAAAAAATAACTTACTTACTTACTTGGTTGGCGCGGTGACCCAAAATGAGTCTTGGCCTCCAACACAAGAGCACGCCAGTTTGATCGGTCCAGAGCGGATTCCGCCAGCTTTCGCGGCGACGCCGAGCTCACGGAGATCTGCCTCCACTCTATCTGCTCAACGGTATTTAGGATCACCAACAGGACGGCGCCCAGTTGGTCGACCCAAGTAGGCCCTTTGAAACGAAAAAAAAAGGTGAACATAAATCCCAACAGTACCCAATCAAAGTGTCTAAGAAAAAATATGTTGTGTGCAGTAATGGACGTCTTCAAGGGGTCGACGCTGGCGCTGAAGGGACTGCAGCGCAGCGATATAGGCACGTACCTCTGCATCGCAGCCAACTCCGTCCCGCCCACGAAGAGTCGCCGCTACGAGGTCTCTGTGCATTGTAAGTAAACATTTCAGATAAAATTTTTGAATATCATGACGTCATGAGTATTTAATACTCGCCCACAAGGTTACCCAACCAATTGTGTACTTGGCTTCGTAAGCAAGTTGACGCAGCTATAGGTTAGGTTAGGTGTACGTACAGTCGAGTTCACAAAAATTGTCGATACGATACTCATGATCGTGATCGACAAACTGATACAAATGTGGACCTAGATTAAAGGATGACTGACTTTAGACCGGGACGTGTCCGGGCCGGAGCTTCGGCGCATTGTTTTCTATGGAAAGCATCACGTGATCGCCTGTCATGTCATATAAAAGTAAGCGCCGGCAGCTGCGGTCCGGACACGGCTTGGTCTAACATGATTGATTCTTAATACAGCATACATTTTGTATACGAATGATGCAGTGCTGTGCAGATAATATCTAAGACACCATTATATTCAAGTACCTTCATATTTCAGATTCACTATAATAGTATTGAACTTGTGCTGCTTCTATCTTATGACTAACAATGAAGAAACCTTTTAACTATATAACTTCTTATCTATTTCTGAAACACTTTAATAGTATTAAACTTGTCCACCTTCTATTTTATGACTTTAACAATGAGACCTTTACCTGAACCTTACGTTTATAACTACCGAGTTCATTTTTAGGGTTCCGTACCCAAAGGGTAAAACGGGACCCTATTACTAAGACTTCGCTGTCCGTCCGTCCGTTTGTCTGTCACCAGGCTGTATCTCACGAACCGTGATAGATAGACAGTTGAAATTTTCACAGATGATGTATTTCTGTTGCCGCTATAACAACAAATACTAAAAACAGAATAAAATAAAGATTTAAGTGGGGCTCCCATACAGCAAACGTGATTTTTGACAAAAGTTAAGCAACGTCGGGCGTGGTCAGTACTTGGATGGGTGACCGTTTTCTTTTTGCATTTTTTTCCGTTTTTTTTTTGCTTTATGGTACGGAACCCTTCGTGCACGAGTCCGACTCGCACTTGCCCGGTTTTTTATTATTGCCTTTATTATTTATGATAGTTAAGCCGAGCGTGGAAGTGGAACACCCAGTTGTGATGCGGGCCGCCGACAAACAAGTGACGCTGCAGTGCCTCGTCGAGGCCTCGCCCAAGTCGCTCAACACTTGGCAGCGGGACAACTCGCCAATCGGTAAGAACTTATTTAATAAGTTCTTATTTAGTTAATAATCATAACTCATACTGGCTGTATATTATGGCTCCTCTACACGATGGGCCAACGCCGGCCACTCCAAGGGACGCATTTATGCGTTAGAGGGAGCAAGTGATATAGCTATCTCATTCTACCGCATGGTTGCGTCACTTGTAGTGTCCGGCGCTGGCCCATCGTGTAGAGGAGCCATTAGAAACACGTTCAATTAGCATATCTCATTCTCACTCATCCTGATGAAACACACTCGAAGAGCTGACAACTGATTGTAAGTATCGATAGTGCATATTCATTAGGTGTAGTTAGTACGTGTTATTAAATAGCATAAAATTAATTTTCTTCGTGTTCTCATTCATTTAGGAATACTTAGTCAGGATCCCATGACATTTTAAATACCTGTCTCATGCAAACTCTCTGTTATTACTTATTTAGCAATGGAACATGAGTTCTATATAACAATAGTAATAATACCTATAGATCTGTCACCCGAAATGCAGGTGACACAGGATCACAGGATCCTCTGCCTCTGGCTTGCCTTAGCCGGTCGTCTAGAGTGGAATAGGTTATATGTTTAAAGTCCAGTCCTCTCTACCCTCATACCGGTGTTACCCTTGAGCCATCCTAGATGTCGGTTTTTGTGGGGCCCAACTTGTGGGGGCAGGGCAAGTCACCGTCTGCCGGAAATAAAATTGCATACCGTTTATTTAGGTAAACGTCCGGTTTTATAAGTATCCCATAGCCCAATACGTAGTCCATCTCTTTCAACCAATACCTAGTAGGGTGGGTCACTCGTGTATGGAGAAAAAAAAAGTATTAGTTATCCTTCGGGCACAGTTACAAAAAGTTGCGTAATAATGCCAATAAACAGTATTTCAAATTATTTTGTAATCGGAATTCATTTTCTGCCTCCGGATCGATTTCAAAGTTTTCATATAAATATTGTTATATTTTGTATGGTCCGCGGAGTATATTTATGTATCGTCTCTTTATTCAAACTTTAGCTAATAAGTTATACCATTTTTAGCTCGAAATAGCATGGTAAAGATTCAGAGCCAATAAATAAATAAAAAGTATTCAAAAAGAAACACTTTTTTTTCATAATGTCCATACATTTAACAAAAACTTTGACTAAAATCCGGAGGCAGTAAAATTAAAGCTAAAAATAAAATAAAAATACGTGCAATAATTAAATACCAAATGGCACCTTTTTTTAACTGTGCCCCCTATGTAATAAAAAAAAAGTAAAAATGACCCACCCTAATACCTAGCCTAGTTCATTTTTGATTCCATCAGCTCTGAATAATCCTTACACTACAGAGCACCCTTGTGACGCGCGCAAGGGCAGCATCGGCTCTGAGTCCCCCTTACATCGCATTATAATGTCAAAAGAGCCTGTACGTGTTGGCTTCGCGCATGCCTCCCAAATGTCCGGAACACCATTCTTCCGTGATGGGTAAAAACATACAAATAATACCTATAAAGCCATTTTTTATTTGGTCTTAATCTACATTACTTAAAGAATAATTATTTTAATGGAATACTTGGGCACTACCTACAATTCAGTTTGAATAATATATTTGCCAACATAGAATTCTTCAGTAAACATGTAGGAAAACTGGTTGCTTCTCTACATTGAAGCACAAAACTTTATTCAAACAAGTATCTTTCGAATGTTTGCTGCTGGGATGTTAGCAAAGTTTATACGTTTTAATGCTTCTTGTTACGGCATAAAGTTAAAATACTCATGATATTTCTCGCTTTATATAAAATACAATACACAATACAAATCCTCTTTATTGCACAACCTCAATAAAACATTTACAGAGAGACATAGGTACAAAACACAAGAAGATAGAAGCAACAAAAAGCGGTCTTATCGCTGAAAGGCGATCTCTTCCAGACAACCTTTAGTAGTGGAGAAATGTTATTATTTTAAACTATATTACTTACTTCCATTTTTTAAATTTGCAAAAAATAATCAAGGTAAACTGGTATGCTTTCGGGATTAAGCCCGCCTTTTGCACGATAAGTATTTTTATAGATAAAGATTAAATAAACAAATAAATGAATCTAAAAATATTTTAAATCGACTATCTTTTGTTTTAAGGTGGCAAGCTAATGAACAGTTCGAAGTATATAATATCGGAGGAGACCATAAGCGAGTACGCGCTGCGGATGAACCTGACTGTTACGCGGCTCAAAAAGGGCGACTTCGGGGAATACTCGTGCGCCGCAGCTAACGCGTTCGGGCGTGCTGAGGGAGTCATCACTCTCAAAGGTAAGCCACGAGACAGACGCACACACACACACTGGTGTTCCCGTAACACTTATTGGTGCTCCCGAAATGCAATCAGAGTCGTCTCATTAGGCATCTCGCTCGATTACTTACGGTCGTATCAAAACAAGATAAAAACCATGGACAGGAAACCCCTTCATTTGATTAATCTTTTCCATAGGGTCACCCAGATGTTATCATTGTGTTAGCCTATCAATATGGAAACACTTATAATATGGCGCAATAGTCAGTTTAAAGCAACTTCATCGATTTTTAAATACACTTGATAATATGGATTAAGTGTTTTGAATATGGTGAGCGCTTACTCAAAATCAACATATTTGATTTGGTAACCCTTTCGAGTTACTCAAAATCAACATTTTTGATTTGGTAACACTTTCGAGTAGTTCCGGGCGGAGAAATCTAAAAAAAACTATTGAATACCCCATCAAAACCATGCATCAAGTCTTCTTATTTCGTTTATTTGGAATTAGCCCCGGGAATCGACGTAGACAAAACTCTACGAAGACAATACGCTACGGGCTACGGTGAACCGCTACGAGCGTACCCTAGTGATACGAGTACATTTATTATAAACAGGAGCAGAATTTCAATGTTAACTAGCGGGTGTCTGCGAAATAACCCAATATAATACAGGATGGGCTAATGAGTAATGACCGACAGATTTTAACCACGGACAGATGTGACCTTCCCCGACAAAGGTACCTTATGGCGGCTGGCGCTTACGTCACATAGCGCCGCAATAACATTAGAGCCGCGTTAATAATAGCGTAAGCGCCAACCGCCATAAGGTACCTTTACCATGGGACGTCACATATATCCACATTGGTCTAATTTTTAATTTTTTTTAGTTTCCTCAATTCGTCATGAAACTCTGAAGCAGAACTGTATTTGGACAAAAATGGGACCATTGTGAAACTATATTATACCTTCAAATAATAATCAAATCCGGCCAAGTGCGAGTCGGACTCATCCACCGAGGAGAGGATTCCGTACAAATTTAACTTTTTTTAATTTTATTTTTAGCAAATTTGTAGTTTTCAGATGTAGTGTAAGACGATATTACTTGCCAAATTTTATAGTTCTAGGTCAACGGAAAGTACCCTATAAATTTTGATTCTCTTGAGAGTGTCGAAACATACGTTTTTTGTGGTATAAACCAAAGAATTATATGACAAAGAACAACTCTCAATCTTCAAAAGTGTGACCAAAAATGAAATGCAAGTGTGTGCGTAAATTGTCTATGTGAGATCAAAAATAGTGATGTCATGTTACAACATATTAATAATCTGTCGATGTTTGATTGCTTTATCGACTACTTTTTCAAATGTGTTATTTTAAACACTAAAATTCTATGACATTAACTATGACGTATAAATAATACTTGCACTGCGTTTGCCATAAAAATCGTTGCAGACTTATCTTAATGTAACTCTTACTGTGTTGGAAAGTGAAGTTATCATGACACGCTAAACATGAACACCTTCAAAAAAGTATAACAATCGTTATTATTTGAAGTCGGTTATAAAAGATAATATCCTAATGATGTCTTGTGAAGAAATAATTATATAGCTATTAATATACCGACAAGTTATCGATACTGTCATATGAACATTTTGTCAACACCTAGCGTAAACTAACAGTTTATGTTTTTACACAAAATATTCTAAATTATTGACTAATATGATAAAATATTAGCACGGAACGGAAGAAAAACTTATAATGAACTGTATAAACCGGCTTCTTACACTTTTTACGCTGTTAATTTGACAAAATATCGCTATGAAAATTTCGCTCGGAATATCATAAATCCTCTGAAATGAGTATTTACTTGGATTATTTGGCCCTGTGACACTGCAATCCGGCACACTACAAGACACCATCTTCACTGAATTACTTTATTTAATACTTTTCGTCCTAATCCGTGTATATTTTTCAATTTGAAAATTACCGTGATACGCTCTTGGCCGTCCGCGGCCGTCGTCAAACTCAAAAGTGGTTACGTTTTCTCATTGGTAGTCTGACTCTTTCGCACTTATGGGATGTTCATATACGTGATGGCTTCCCTTTCGCACACTTAAGCTGTCTGTCAAGCGCAAGCGAATCATCTATGGTATAAACCGTATGGCCGTATCTTTTTTTTAATTTAAACTTAGAAGTTTGTTTTTTTTCACAGATTCAAGGGACTGTAGACTTGAGTACATATATGGTTTTAATTCACAATTCGATACCTCCACGCGTTCCCGAGATAAAGGGTCTTGACAGACAGACAGACTGACGAGCGGACGGACGGACAACAAAAAGAACCTATAAGCGTTACGTTTTTTCTTTCCCAGTTTCGGTACGGAACCCTAAAAATATTAATTTTAAATTGTACGGATGTGGGTAATGTTAAAAGGTTAACCTTGTAAGTTTACCTTGGTAAATAATATAATCAGTCAAACTCATACAAAAAAAAACCAACCAAACCCAAACCAAAAAACAAAATTGTCATTACAAATCGACAAGATGACTGGTGTCACACATAGTTACCAAGTCCTAATTTGTGTGTAAGAATAACAAAACACTTGACTCTTTCAGTGTATTTTCAGTATAAGCAAAATAAATCGAATCCTGAAACTCAGTCATTGGACTAACATCGGAGTGACAGTACTGCTTCAGTATCGGCGAACATTCGACCGAAATGTTCCCATGTTTCTTTTTTTCAAATTCGGACTTCGAGCCGTACTATATGTCTATATGTTAGCCTAGCGATCCCTAGCTGGTTCTTAGTTCGTAATAAAAACATCATTTAGAGGCCTACGATGTATGGTCTACTTAGCTTTCGTAAATTAAATTACATTTTTCGACAGGGCTTATTATTTATTATTATACATTTTTATTTTAAATAAAAAATATAGATTTTAGTAATAATGGTCAATCAGCTGACTATATAGTCTGTCTGTTCGTCCGACAATTGCATAGCTGACTGACTCTTATTTCTAAAGTCTATATTTTAGTAAAATAAAATGTAGAGAAAATAAATTACGGTATCTTATCTAAACTTCAAGTACGGATTAGCGATGAAATATTGCGTCTCGTTTGATAAGCCTTTCGACAACTATTAATACAGGTCTTTATATTAAAAAAAAATATTTTTTTTAATTTAGTCACCCGTTTCTGACATATAAAGTACCTACACAAATTTTGATTTCGTAATATGTTTTAAATGTTGTCGAAGTTTTGTTTGTAGGAACTCATGATCCGAGGTGATCCTCTTCGTCACATTTTACATTTTAAACAGAGCATTTTACAAACAGATATTTTAACATTACCTACCTTTCTATTTTCAACAGAGACGCCGCAGCGTACGACTACAACAACAACGACAACAACAACGACGACAACGACAACACCAGCGCCGACGACATCCCCGAGCACGACGACGCGGCAGCCCAAGCGTCACCACAAGAACCAGAACGTCATCGTCGACGACATACGCCAGGCGGACCTCGGCAACGCCATCAATTTCTACAACACCAACGCGTACGCTCCGCCCAACAACTCGCTCAACGAACACGCGCAGAGGACAGAGAGGAAGAAAGCTCGTCCCTCCGGCCCTCCATACGTTCTGTACAACAGCGAAACCACGCGTTTGAAGCCCTCACTCGCGCTTGCGCTACTTATCAAACTATTTGTATAAAAATAATTATTTTTACCTTAGCAGCATAGTGATAAAATATGGCTGTTGAATTTTGTATTACATATTTTGAGGTTGTTAGAATGTTTGCCCATTAACATCGTTATTTAGACGTTATCGGTCAGGCTTAATGTTAAATGCCTTGATTGTAAATGAAGACAATAAATAATGCGAGGTTGAATTTTTGTTCTACCTTTATAATATTTCCTTAATACTGGATTTTTGATGATAATGTTCGCAAGTGTATGTATCATTTAAGACGTCATATCAGTCAAACGTTAGGTTTTTATACACGTTTGACAACACATTTTGAGTAGTAGTCAATGTTTTAATATAAAGGGAAGTGATAATTTCGTAAATCGACAATATAAATTTATCTAAAGTTTTTAAAATCTTATTTGGAAATGACTGCAAGTGGTGAATGTTACATTACTCATGTTGTAATAATATAAGGTTAACCGTTAATATGATAATAATTAGCGCTATTTTCGTAATACGAGTATGACAATACGATTATAAAGACAATATTTAGCTGTAGAATAAGGATGTATAGAGACCAACTTACTCGTTTAAACGAACGTAACATGCATGTATATGTACGTAGGTGTAATGTAGTTACTAAATACAATATATATGTAGTCGATCTTTGGGTTATGTACGGCTGAATGGACTAACAGATCGATATCGAACCACTCGGAGTATTTTTTGTAATGTGACGTAGAATATGTACAATATTCTTTATTCATCATTTTTCTTAGGCTAGGGTTTTTATAATATGAATATAAAAGTAAAATATAAAAACACTTACAAAACAATAAAAAATACATATAAACACATTATAAAAAACCTAACCTAGAGTGCCGCCAGCAGCGGGGCAAGGCCCAAGCTACCGGTGGTCAGGGCTGCAGAGAGAGGAACCGACGTACTATCCGCGCCGTGTCCAAGATCACCGCCTTCTGCATGTACAATATTTATTATTAGGTACCTATACGCATAAAAGTATTGGACAAAAACAAATTTATTCATGGTTTGGTTCTCCCCGTTATTAAAGTTTTATAATAGATGACATTAGTTATATTGTTAAACATATTTTATTATGATTACATGATAATAGGATTCATAAGATTTGTGTTACTCATTAAGGAGTAATAAAGGTTAGCTAAAGTATCTGAAAGTAATATAATAAATTTACGTCTTCCGAATAGTGTATTTAAAATATAAATTCGGCTCATTCAAATTTATACATCTAAGTTTAATAATCGTAGAAAGAGAAGTTCCTTTTGGACTTCTTAAAGTATGTAGAAATAACTAATGAGGATGAATTTATTGTAGAAATAGAAGGCGTGTACATGAACTTTTGATAAGGGAAAACTAAATAAGCGTAACGTCGATATTTACCACACATCTAAAGTAGGTCGTAAGTATATAGTTACCTACACATTCACCACGTAATAAAAATAAATAAGACGACTTTGCGTAAAAATATCTAACTGCACAGGCATAAATTTGGACAATTTGAATGACGAAATAAAAAAAAACCCTTCGACATTTTAGTATTTTATGGATTGTTTAATGATTTTGAATACTAATAAGGAAAATTCTCCATCTAAATCCGGAAACAAGTGACTTATTGAGTGAAGTAAACTATTCTCGTTACAATAACCTTAATAAATAGTTAAATATCTGTGTCGAGGGTCGCTTATTTTTAACACGTTTACCGTCTCCATACAAAATGATGTGAAAAAGTCACACGATAAATTGTGCTTTCACTGTGAAATTGTGAACCCATAGTGGAAACACGGGCTCCTGAAAAAAAGCTTCATGACGGATATTAGGGGGCATTCGGACTGGGAAAGTGTTAAGAAGTGTGTGTTTATAGGTACCTCTTGCGTTGAATGATGGTCCATATTGGATATGGAATATTGTTCTTTTATGTCTCGTTTTGTTAGGCTTAATTAAAAAAAAATATTTACCGTCATTTTATTACTTAAATATTACACATCTAATTAAACTAAGATGCTAAAACTTCCTAGTTTAGTAAGTATATAAAAAGTATTCATAGAACATTAGTTGGTAACACCTTGTGAAATTTAGTGCTAACCACCAATTGTTTGTTAACCCATAATTGTTAACCTATACTGTTGGGAACCTATAATTGGCTCTATGTTATTTACATATAATCTTGTATTATAATTATTGTGCAATTGACAGCTGTTAGTTCTCCGAATAATAAAAACTGTAAATAAATTTCAATCAAAATATGTCTACAAACAATTTACCTGACAGCTAATCGATATTTTATTGAAATGAACTAACATAAGGACCATTAAGGATGACTCACGTTAGACTGGGCCGTGTCCGGGCCGGCGCATCGTTTTCTACGGCAAGCCTCACGTGATCGCCTGTTATGTCATAGAAAAGTAAGCGCCGTAAGCTCCGGTCCGTACACGGCCCGGTCTAACGTGCGTCATCCTTTAATCGACGCGAGAGGTATAAAAATGCTGCACATCCGGTTGTTTTTTTAATTGGTATAATAAGTTTCGTTAGTTCCATATTTTAGCCTAATCATGATAAGCTGAGTGGGAAACAATAAATCTATTTTAAGATCCGATAAAAACGAAAAACATTGTTAGGTAGGTATATTTTTCTTGCAATTCAACAAGGGTGACCTACATAAAATATCTCATTGTAACCAAGAAATATTGCTACTCATGGTGAAAACAATATTTACATTAGGAATTACTTATCTCATCTGACTTGATATCAAATGCATATCTTGCAAAATGTATGATGAAGTACCAACTTCACAAACAAACAGCTTTATGGCATTAATAATTTACTGTACATTCTATTTAATACAATAAGCTCTAATAATAAACATAAAACATGTTTCGCTTGTAAAATAGTCATAATGACAATTACCGTTTAATTTTATTCTAATGACAATAAATTTTGACAATCATTATTGTACTTACTCGTAACTAATATACAAATATCATGTTAAACCAATGACATTATGAATGCGAATCTATTTATCAGTGTTAACTTTAAGATGTTGATATCATTTTATGATCTTTTAAAATAAAAATATACCTAATCGATGAGTGTTCATTGATAAGTCGTAAAAAGAATAGAGTTAGAACAAGATAAGTCTGCAACGGTTTCAATAGCACACGCAGTGCAAGTGTTATTATAAACGTCAAAATTCTACTTTTCTTCACTTACACTATGTGTGCTATCAAAATCGTTGCTGAGTTATCTTGGTCTAACTCTAACTGAAACAAGTAATTCACAAGCAATCCCTCAAAAAACGGCGGCAACGGGTGAACGGGTACTAACGTTTACTTATGAGGGGGTTTAGGGGGGGGGGGCGCAAAATTGTAGTTTTTATTGCAACTGCAACAAAATGGTGGCAACCTCGAAAAGCTTTTTGTGACTGGCAAAGGCTTGGACGGCGGACGCAGTCCAATACGTTGTTGGTTTGACCAAATCCGCACCGCCAGTGGCGGATTTGCAGTCTTTGCCGCCCTAGGCCCCAAGCCTTGTAGCCGCCCCTTTCTCAGCATCAGCACCCATCATATTGACTACATTTAAATCAGGCAACGAAAAGATATATTATAGAGGGAAATGCATGGTTGGGACACATTTATTACTTAGTAACTTTTTTGGACTCGTTAATAGGAGGTGAACATATCAAAAATAGGGGGGCTTTGATTTAAATGTCACATTTTTCGGTTTTTCGCTTATTATATCTCAGAAATTATACGTCCTTGTGACATGATCATAGGAACATAGGTTTTACGAAAAAAATAAGCAAATATTTATTCATTTTAAGTGACAGTTTTACCAATAACACTGACTTTTTATGTACCTACAAAAACATTCAAAAAATCAAAAAAATTAATATAAGGAAAACATTTTTTTTTTGCCTATTTTCTTGAATAACTGCTAAACTATTTATCCTAAAATTATAAAAAAAATATTTGAGATTCTTACAATGAGCTCTTTGATTTGATATGTAACACGATATAGTTTGAAAAACTTTATTTTTAAATTATCTCATTTACCACCCAAAAATGGCCTCCATATTTAAAATTCATTTATTTACGTTACACGTCCATCTTTGGGTCACAAACTTACATATGTGTGCCAAATTTCAACTTAATGCGATTCGCGCACAAGTGTGGAGGGCCCTCCAGTTATCGTAAAAATTGTAGCTTGTAGCAAATTTAACCAACTTTCATTTTGTATAATGATCAATTGATCATGTCGTTAGAACGCATAGTTTCCGAGATATAAGCGAAAAACTGAAAAATGTGACTTCAAACTTCTCTCTTCCCACGGCTCAAGGGCTACGGCCGGGGACTTTTGATATTTTCACCTCCTAGATAGTCCAAATAAAGTTAGGTACAAAGTCAAAAATTGTGTTTCAAGCATTTCCCTCTATAGGTACCTATTTGTGAGAATTCGTTGCCTGGCCTAATTTTGAGTAATTTTTTTTTATCATCAGCGAACTTTTTGTCACAATTTGCCGCCCCTAATATCTCGCCGCCCTAGGCCCGGGCCTACTGTGCCTTATGGGAAATCCGCCACTGCGCACCGCTCTTGACTCCACAGTTCACATGGCTTGCCAAAGACAGAAACAGATGGAGATAGATCATAAGAGAGAAAGTGATGCAAAAGGGAGGTAACGGCCCTCAATATTGAGGAATACGACACAAGGAGGAGGATTGGCATGCATCATAGTTCTATAGCTCCTGATACTTTGTAGCAATGGCTCTGGCGTTTTTACCGTAAACACAAATAGGTAAGTACTATAGATGTTTACAAAATAATATTGTTAGAGTCAGACCAAGAATAGTCTGCAGCGGATTTGATAACCCACGCAGTGAAAGTGTTATTTTAAACGTCAAACTTCTATGAAATTATGACGTATAAATGACACTTGCAGTTGCACTGCGTGGGCTATTCAATCCGCTGCAGACTTTTTTGGTCCGATTCTATTACCGATGTTATTGTTTCATTCATAAATAAAACCCATTTTTATAGAAATTGGTAAGTAGAGTTTGTAAAATAATATAATCGGCATAATGTAATATGATGGTCGCGCTTTTATCGTCTGTGATCGTGTGACACATGACACGACAGGCGATAAATACGAAATCATCAATCACCCCAGAAAACGTTAAATTACTAAATAAATAATAATATCGATGTGGATCAGTTATAGTATTTTTTTTCGAAATCGAAGGGTAGGGTGATATCTGTCAAAAAGCAATCACAATACAACTTAAAATATGCAATGAAAATTTTAAATTGAGACTATGAAACTGTTTTTTACGATTCTCCATAAGATTTGTAAGGGGCATAAGTATAATCGATATAATCGATGTTATTGCTGATGATTTATATTTTTAATTTTAAACCTCACAATTCTCTACCTTCCTTCACAAATGAAAGCGATTGAAACGATTTGACACGAGGGGAAAATCGATTCGGTCGATAAGTTGAATCAAACTCTATTGCAATTGTGTTCCTATTTATATAATGAAATTCAACGATATTTAAATTTTTATTTTATATAACATAGGTATATTATAAGGTAATGATATTGGTGATTTGTGTCTATTATAACGGGAAATTATCCTTAGCTACGAAGATATATTATAATGATATCTTTTGTCCTATTGGTATTGAAGTTATTTTTGATAAAAAAAAGAATTGATCTGAAACGTTAATGGCATGAAATGAAAAAATAATGTCACCATACCCTTCGTGTTCGACAAAAACCTATAATAAATATTGTAACTTTCTAATTTCTAATGTGCTGAAGCTGTTGAAATAAGTATTCTTGTGGCGGTATCTTCTGAACGTCCATTTTGAGCCTGAAGAGTAAAGTTGTCCTTTTCGATAAATATCAAATATTGCTTTTAGCAAACGTTTGAGGATTAGCGATATTTACCTCTCCAGAAGAAAATTGAACGTTTTGACGGCTATTACCTATGTTAGATAGTGGCTAAATAAGTATGTAGAGCATTAACTCATAACGTTTATTACTATTGAAAGATTCGCGAAGTTTGATGATCTCCATTAACCAACATTAACCCGACTAACTACCTAATTTTCCAGTCATTAGCAAAGCGACCCTAAAAATACCGCAACTTACATTTAAAATGTTCAAAACAAAGGGTGAGACAAAGGGTTAAGAGTCGTCGGTACGTCATAATACCGCGGGACGCAAGACAAATCCGAGGTCGTGCCGCCGCCGCGCCCGGAGGGAGCATTATCTCCCGCCCGGTGTTCCCGCCCCACAGACAAAACATCCTCCAGACTGAGCATAGTCGCGCTACCCCCTCTGCCACGCATACGGTAGTTTTACTCCATGTTCGAGTCGAAAGTGTCTTTGTGTGACGTCCGTGTCTTTGAACGGACCAATCACGGCACGGGACTTTGCTCACCTCGTCCCGCGCACCCCCGCATTTTTGGCATCATCGGTTGCATGAAATAATTGCTCTAAACTCGGTCTAGAGGATTCCTAGTCTATGCCCCGCCCGATCTGATTTTCCCTCACATCGTATTACTGTATTCGCAACACATTATTGAGTTTCCTTTTGTGTTGATACGGTTTCATAGCGGTTTAAATAGACACGAAGCTCTTTAAACTTGAACATTTTTTTTTTCTATGTTTTGATTACCGACGATAAGGGTTACATTCCATTTCCAACGACAGCTGCACTACTGTCAATTTTACTATGGAAAAAGATAATGACAGCGGCAGCGACGCGTTCAGTACTAGGAGTGCAGCTGCGGTTAGAAATGGAATGATACCTTAAATGAGAATGTAACATGTAACTATTCCCATATATTCCCACTTTGGTCATATAGAGTGGCGGCAGAAGGGAATGGTTATCATCAGGGATATACCCTGAATGTTATGAATTTATAATTTTACAGATTTGTTTCAAAATAAGCGATCAAAATCAAATAAGTATCATGTTAAACTCATTTTTCTTAGACCTAGACACGCATAGCGATAAATTTTCATATTGCACGAGAACGCAATATTACGAGGTACAGTAAGTGTGTAATATTTCATGTCTGCGGCCACGCGCCGCTGCCTACTTGATAATACAGTTATTCCGCGTCCTACTGAGATATTGTCTTCGGAACAACGTGATCATTCATAGGTACCAGCTTTATTAACTTTTTACAGCACTTTATTAATATAATACCTACTGAAATACTTAATTCTGCGTTTTAGCATCCGAGCAAATTGAACTTTAGATACCTACTTGTTACAACATATTTTTCCCCCTCACGAGACAATTATTATTTTCAAGCATACGTTTTGTTTATTTATTTTCATCGTTGATTCATTTAGGGATAGAAATGTAAAAAAATATCTAATATCTTCCTACTGCTTAATCAACTGCTTGTTTAAGTAATGATTAATTATTTGCCTCTAGGAAGGAATAGGATATGTTTAGTTAAAAATAAGATATTTTTAATTATGAACACTTTGACTGACTTCATAAATCGTCATTGGAATCTGCAAATTCGGCGTGGCTCTTGAGAAGAAATTAAAAAGACCTCTTACTGGTTCCTGATTATCTCCGTCCGAACGTATTTTATGTGTGAGTACATAACATCTGAAACAAGTTGAACAGATTTATCTGAAAGTAATTTTCAGTGCGCAGCTGGCGCTGCGGTATGAGAGATTCAGCTGATCAATATTCCGGAAGTTGCTTCCAAGAACTGTGAAATATGTCAGTCTCTCACTCAATCCCAGGAGTTATTTATAACAGCAGTATTATAAAAGAGCACGCTTCCCAATTTTATGTTCGCCCATTTAAGAAGCTCTTAACAATTTGATTGCGATCATGCGTCAAGGCATTTGTTACTTCTTGCTTCACATTCATGGTTCTTATACCTACATTAAGTGCTGGTTGGTGTCGCAGTACAGATGTAGTGGATAATTGTATTCCATAGTATTTTCTCGGAAACTTCAGTCAACCTTTTTGTACCGAGACTGACTGAAATAGCAAAACACGTTCGTTCACGTTTTCATGTGAAAATACGTTGGAAAATAATCATGCACACATCTGTATTTTGCTAGCTGTTTTAACTTTGGTACTAAATAAACAATTAAAATTAATATTCTTATTGCACTAATATGTAGAGTGAAAACATCAAAGAAACTTTTATACTGCGATAAATCGCGAAAACTTGACTTTTTCTTAAATTTCGGCTGATGTCATGCCGCTGCATGCTATGAGACAGCCAAATTTTTTTTTGCAGTTTCTGCATTAGTCCCATAATAAAAGTTGTTCAGTATGACATATAAGGTTACTACGCAGAGTATGGCTGGTGGTTAAAATTCCACCTTTCCACCAATATAACCTATACGGTATAATAGGTAGTCTTATACGTTACGTTTTACGTTAAAGCCGGTGCTTTCATAGATCAGTGCTAAAAAGTTCGCTTAAGTTAGCAAATCAATCATACGACGTGACAAATTGTTATTAATTCATGAACGTGGAATAAATAAACACAAGTCTTACTCGTGGATATTTTTATCAAATTTAAGGAAAACGTTTATAACGTTGGATGTTCTCAATGCCTTAAATAGAATGTAGAAAATTAATTTAATTTTGTTTGGCATAGTCTGGATTTCTTAACGTATTTAAACATAAAAAGGTATTATTAGAGTCGTTTTATTTGTCGGCGGTGAATTGCCTGTAGGTGCTTACGATTGTATTCGGGCATTTTTATCTTGTACTTGTAGATTAGAAAAAAACTGTGTCTGATAATAATGTAACATTAGCAATAAGGTTTTTTCAATAAATAATTCTTATTCTTATAATAGGTAAGTACGTCGCCCGCACGTTACTTTTGGACTCTTGTGTTAACTCTGTTTTTAACCGACTTCAAAAAAAGAGGAGTTTCTAGTTTACGTAGGTATTTGGGTCGCTACCGTTCTTCAATACACCAATAGGGCAGAAGCTCACGAAGCTTCACGACAGTAGTAGTAAATAGTTTCCCTTCTTCCGTCTCTCTTTTGCAGTTGGGTAAAAATCCAATTTATTCCCATCGAACCTAAACAGAGTCGAATTTCAAGCTGAAAGTGGATGCAGCGCAAAGTTTGCGGCGCGGTTAGCAGGAGCGCAGCGGCTGAAGTTGATGATAATTGACATCGAATCAGCTGCAAGTGATTAACTGCTAGTGCTGCGGTTGGACGATTTATCACTCAGCCAACGTATAAAGTAGAATCTAGCTTATATTTACCGCTTTTCTGAATCTGGTACTGGTTGTGTTTATAAAAATATAACCAAATACAAGTAGAATATTTAGTGTGCATTCAAAAAACTCGATACCCAGCAACATGACTTCGGATTTGTATTATCCTATATCCTGATGGGGACCACGGATGGTGAGCAGCAGTGGCTTAGAGTCATCACTCGTTTTGTTCATCATCATCATCATTCATCGCTCCAAACTAGTAATTAACCCTCTGCAACTGTGGTGAATTTTTTAGAGAGATGCTACTGATGTGGTGTATATCAGACGTTATTTTCGATAATTCATTAAAAATAATCTAATGGAAAAATGTTAACTATTGTCTTATATAACGATCATTCCATTTATAATTTAATAAATTCAATTATAAAATTTTATTTCATTTAATTGTAAAATAAGTTTAAAATGTAATACATAAAAAATATATAACAAACTATAATGACATCACAGTTTCTTACAATTTGTACTTAGGCTAGCAAAAAAATTAAAAAAATCTTAACAATCAACAACTTCAAGTAACTTAAATAATTTTCCTTCTTTTGAACATTGTATTTATACCTAAAAAAACAATGAAAATCTAAAGACAAAATAAGGCACTAATCAGTCCGTAAGTTAGTACTTATTTTAATGGATTTTCCTCGATCAGCCATGTAAAATATAATTATTTATGTGGTGCGGTCTCTCAGACACTATAGAAACATTCATATTTTTGTGAGGTGACGTCTGACAGACACCATAATTACTATGAACAAAGTACATATTTTTATGAGGTGAGGTCTGTCAGACCCAGGTCTTATTGCTGTGCTCACGTCTGTGGGACACCCACAGCTCATATCTTCCGGTGCAAGCACCACGTTGCCGCTCGGGCATCACTCTCCGATGCCGCGAGTCGTTTGAGGAAGGTAACGATCGAGACAGAGATATATCGACCCGTACGCGGACATATAAACAAATAAATTATTTGGCGTGTCTGATAGACCGCATATTATCAGTCGTAGAGGGTTAAATAAGTAAGCAGGTAATAAAGTAACGTTCGGGTGGCAATTGCAGCTACATTACTATTGAGACATTACTGGCTGCGGCCTTGACGCGGGTGCTGCAACTGTCAAATTTAATAATAATAAAATGTAAATGTAAAAACCTCAAATTTTAGTGAAGCATTAATATACTTAATTGTTTAAAGATTCTAATAATAGTTAATAAATTGTCACTCGTAATTTACTCTTTAAAACATACATTAACTAAAATCATGCCTTTCTTTAGTTAGCGTTTGTATGTCTAAGTTTGTGTTTTTAACTTAACCTACATTGAACGTATTCGACAGTGACAGCACCCACGTCAAGACCGTAGTAGTAATACAGTTGCAGTTGCCATTCGAATGTCACCTATTTGCCTATAGGCAGGATGGACGCTTTTGGCGACCCGACCGTAGAGCTGGCCTTTAACCTTTTCGTCGGCGAAAAGGTTAATTTTTTTAATTTTAAACTTACGAGTACGAAATTATTGATACGTACTATTAAGTGTATTCTAAACCCATCTCTTGATCAATGGATGTATTAGTCTAACAATCTACCTGTTACGCGCCCGGCAATTCCCGAAGGGCTCAAAAAGAATGCTCGCACCGATAAGTATCTACTTATATTTACGGAAAGAAGATGAATCAATGTCTGGTTCATTATTAATGTGAATAAAACACCCGTGCAAACACATTTATGTAAGCGAATCTTTTGTTTTCAGAACATCATTTGCCTTTCAAGTAATTTCAAGATTTTAAATGAGATAAGATTTTTTTTTCTACTATTTCAAGAAATTTCAAATCGTCTGTCTGAAGTCCGAGCGAGGCCAGAAATAGTTAGCGGCTGAGCGGCCTTTATCCAGCGGCTCAGTGTATTGTGAAAAGTCGTTAAGTCGACGAGTTTCCGTGTCGTATTCTCTCAATACAGAATTACGGTATGATAATAGAGCAAGTCGGTCACATGAATCACAGGGCTCTTCCCGGGCCAGTCTTTGTATTCAGTTTGGCGGATGACGATAACCTTAATGTAAGCGCCGTCACGGCTGGTGGTCCGAATTCCGAAGAAGGATCGCCTTTGTCGTGGCCCCTTCCACACGCTCCATTCTTTTCTCTTTATACCGTTTCTTTACTTGAGTAATTCGATGACAATAAACATTTATTGTCTCGTCTATTTGACAGACGATGGAGAAATATCGAGTCAGTGAGTTCGTTATATTAAATCTCGGTTTCCTTCAGTTGTTGGCATAACACATAACGAGTCTAACCTGTCTAACCATTGTTGACATGACGCTTTTGGCGTGACGTGACCTTTAAAATAAGGATAAGAAAATGATCTCACTGAAACCAAACGCAACTGGTAAAAACGTCTAAAAAGCCGTCGGACGAAGTTAATAATGTAATTCCTGAGGGAGCACTCGCAACGGGAGACATCCGCATTCGTTTTTGTACGTTTCGTTTTGCTACAGTGAAAGGATTTTACGACTTCCTCTTTTAATAATTAACTTTAAGCTAAGCTTCTCTTGCCTTGAATGAAACTCGTGACTAATATCTTAATAATGCAAATGTCAAAATGTGATAAAAGTGTTCAGGGAATGATAGCCAAGTATTCTAGCAAACTTTTTATGGGTTTTTAGGTACAGTCTAAATAGACTGAACTATCTCCATTTATGTAAGTTGCTAAGTGGTTAGCTAAAAGAGATCCCTTACCTAGGTACTAAATGATACGTGGTTGTGTTTCCACATTGTATAATATCTGTATTTGTTTTATACAATAAAGTGTTTTATTACTGCATACCTCTTAAAGCAAAATCAAACTTAAAACTACAATTAATTCGGTCTAAACGGAAACGTCGAATAAGATTTTACATTCTCACGACATTTTCATATCTAAATGATCTAATTGCATACTTGATAATGTCTTGTACTTTGATTGAAATAAATAAATGTCCAGGTATATAGGTATACATTAAGCCTCGTAGTGTTGAACAGCTTAATCCCAGATGACAGGCCGTCAACAGGCCTCGGTCACAACTATTTAGCCAAAGTTTCATCATTAGATTAGTTCACCAATTTATTTAAACTCCTCTTGGTTTCGTTTTACTATTAATTTATTTGTTTTCAGGCGAGATATCGGAAGCGGATGTGTAGGTTATGAATTAGTTGTCAAAACATAAATGTAACGATTTTTCTTATGTACAAACTTTTAAAAAATCTAAATGAATACTTCGTTAGGCCAAACATTCAAAGTAAACAAACAGTATTGCATTTAATAATTTTTCAATAAAAACTATGCGGGAGTTACCAAAAGCAGGCCAATCAACACAACGAGCCGCCCGTCGGCCGTCAAAAGAATTCGCTGCTGGGGCGCCCACATTTGTATTCAGTTTGGCAGACTACGATAACTTTAATCCGGGTAAAGTGTCACCTTGAGTAGCTTACAGAAAAAGAACCTTTGTCTGGAGCGGGGTGCTGTGAACTTCTTATTTTTTCGTCAGGTTTTTTTCCATTGTCATGGGATAATGTAAAATCCAGTAAAGGGCAGGATTTTCGTAGGATTGCGCTGAACCTAGGCTGCAGCCGTGAGCAGTGTCTCGATTTGATGGATTGTGATCGACTGCCTCGTTGATCATGTGTTACATTTATTTTGGTCATTTAATCTTCCTTTACAACGGCTCGGTCAGAAAATTGAAATATTGGGTAAGTATGTTATTTTATTTGGTCATGAAAAATATCCAAAAACTTTTCCCGGAATTGAGTCAAGAACATTATTTTATAGAACATAATTATGCGCTACATATAATATATATTTTATTTGTAACTAACTATAATCACATAATCAAAAGATAACATTTATTCCAGAATACGAATACGAATTTCAATGAAACGTAAATGATACCTACTGTTCCTTTATAAGAGTAGAAATGTACGTGACAAATCTTCTAGTTTCGAGTTCGGATTGAAAACTACGATAGACTCCGGCCAGACGTGCCTGGAATGGGTTATTAGATTCGTATTTAGGAAAAGTGCAACGGTTTTATACGTATTATATTGAGAATGTCACCGAAGAATTCTGGCCCGGGCCCTTGTACTAGAACGGAGTCACGTCGGAATACACTCTATTTCACGTAGCGTCATCACATTTACAATTCGACCACCCTCATACATTTTATAGTCAGAGAGATCACCGCATCCGACAAAAACGAGAACTTTTTGCTCAAGTAGCACGACATTTATAGGTAATATATATTTATCTATTAAGCCTTGTTTGATTAATTAAAATCAAAACTATAACAACTTAAAATGATGATGCCACTTGAAGGGTTAAAGTTTTCTGATAATTTCGAAATTACAAAAGATGTTGTAGTTATTAATACTTCTTTGATAGGAAAGTTAACTATTTCATTTAAATGCACTTTCGGAAAGTCTGCTATCAGCCATCTGCCGAGCAACTAAGCTAAGCCACTTATCTACTTATCCAGCATTAGGTAGCAAGTTATCGTACAAATGAAAAGGTTTTTTACGAAGTAAGTGTTCCACTGATGCGAGGCCGCCAAACTCAGAAAACCTTTGAAAAAATGTAAGCTGATTTACCGTGGCTGGCCAGGGGCTCTCGTGACCGCTCGACCGGCAAATAAAGGCGACCAGACAAATGCTCGCAAATTGACTCAACGTTTTTCAACGTATTCCATATTTTTTACATAAGAAGCGCCCTATTTAGCAAGACCTTACCAGTCTTTCTGTACTTTACCTTACCTTAGTTAAATTATACCCATATTTTTAAAATTTGTAGTTAAAGTGAATTACTCCTATTGGTAGATTTAACTACCTTTAATTTCCTAAAACTCTTAGATTTAGGTATTCTGGAATTAGAGAGAGTTATGCTTTCACCATCATAATCTAAAAATTATAACGACTAATGCAATGTAAAAAGCTTAACAAAATCGACGATCCGCTTTTCGCCTAATATTTTCTTAAATGATTATCATAAAATATTCAGAATTTTTACCATGAGCCCTTCATTTGATTTGTAGTTTGTAAAGCTTTTTTTTTCAAATATTTTATTTACGTTACGTTCATATTTGGGCCAAATTTTTTGTACACGCTTTTATTTCTGAATCACAAGCTTTTATCATTATTACCTTTGGTCGTCATTATCAGTTGAGCTCGACGTAGTCACCTATATGTATTATAATATATATATATATTGATGTATACAGTTGATAATGTATACCTATATGTACCTATATATTATCAACTGTCTAACACAACAAATGGGGAACCCAAACCACATAGTTACCACCAACAACACCTAAATATGAACGATGCAAATTAAATAAAAGTCACAATTAGGTACTCACTAGAGTCTGTGCGAAAAGAGAAAAGTCATAGTATGAATTAGTTCCCATACATTCCACGACTCTTATCTTTCCGCACACACTCTATATTATACAACTCTCGATGAACATACAAACCAATACAGCTGATTCTTAATGAATTGAGGAAGGGCTTTAATAAAAACCACTTCATTTTCGAGATTGAGGGTATTAAGCTGCTACAACGACCAAATAAAGCTAAGATTACAAGTTAACCTCATGTTAGTCCGAAACCCCAATGATAAAGCATCTTAGGAAAATCGAGCCCGAGGAGGGTACACTAATCCCTCTTTAGCAAAAACGCTTCGTTCCAAAAAGTGATGGGTGGCTCACGAGGGATGGATCTTCATTACCCCGCCGTGTTGTCAGTTAAGCCAAAGGGTCGAAGGATTACTTACAGCTTAGTTAAACTTAAAAATTGTCTCCCTACATCTGGAGACACAGTTTCCCGCCATACATATGAAATTTCTACTGGAAACGATTATGAGAAAGTACCTAACTTCAACATAAATTACGGCGGTCATGATTGCTTTGGCTGTCCCGGTGTAACTTACATATTCCACCCTCTCCAATATTGGAGACGAGTTTCTTAAACTTTACGATATTATTTTTCTATACAATAGCGTCATAAAAAGATTCATGGGAATACCTTTTACGTATTTACCTTTCAAAATTTATATTCCCTGTGGGTTCAAGCCCGAAACCGACCGCAATAATACACAATAGGCAATCGAATTATCATATCATTACAGGGTAAGTACATAGATAAACGAAACTTCCAAATGCGAGTAGATTTTCGCGCCCTTAAATTTTTACGGCTCTTTAAAGAGGATATGTGTACTCACTTAAATCAATCTTCAATCTTTCTTTGCCGTATCCGGCAATGGCGACTCCATTAACATTTCTTATCTGGATAATGAAATGCCCTAATGTGGCTCGCAAAACCAAACTTTGTCTTGAAGATGCGGTCACAAGATGCGCAATATAGTTGTCCAGTCGAATTGTAGGAGGGCTTAGGTCGCGTCCTGCGGACAAGACGCTTAGCATCTAGGTAGGTCTTCCAGACGCTGCTAGTCAAATCGATCTACGTACTTACCGAAATATATATCCATCAAACGACACTAAGTAGATAATTGTTTTTATTTTTGTTTAATCTGAGAGCAAGAAATCGTTTTAGTAATTAACATAATCATTTACTTTTTGAATTTGGTTGGAGGAAAATAGGTTTTTTTTGCTACCTTGACTTTACTTATCGTAGAAAAGAGTCGGTAAGATTGTCAAAAATGCCTTTTGGAATAGAAAGTTATACAGGGTGGCCAAAAATAAGTAAATTACCGTTGCCAGGGAGGTTTTGGAATTATACTGAGCAATTTTTACTATGAGACCAACGCCGAAATCGTGAAAAAATATTTACCCTCCCATAAAAAATGAACTAGCCAAAATATATGAAACAGCCAACATTTTTTTTCGCGATTTCGGGGTTGGTCCCATAGTAAAAGGTGCTCAGTATAATCTCAAAACCTTCTTGGCCATTGAATGTACTTATTTTTTGGGCAGCCTGTATACATTTTTTTTAATAGGTAGCTTTTGAGCTAATATGATAATGATATTATTTGTTAGATTTTTTAACCGACATCCAAATCTCAAAAGGAGGAGGTTATTAATTCGGTTGTATGTTTCTTTATGTTTTAATCTGACTTAGGTATTGCATTAACACTTTGTCCGCAAAGGCATTCTCATGTGAACCAAATATTCTACAAAATGTTTATTTAAAGTACTTACTTATGGTAGGTATAAATCGTATTCCATATTTTGCATTAATATTTTATTACGTATATAAAAAGCGCAGATTGAGTATTCTACGCACACACAACAAATCGATTTTTTCCAGCGACCCTCAACAGGTTGACAGACGAAATGTACCTAATCCATAATTCTAATTGCAAAACGCACTTACCCGTAAATTCCTGTTTTAAAATACTGGAATTGCTATATTTATGACTCCAATCACCACCAATACAGATTCCAACATTTTTCAAGTTTGACTTAGCCTTCTATAATGTTAAGCAACACAATCGTTTTGTTTAATTCCTCTTATCGGATCTGGGTCCTCGGATAGATTACATTGTGATGGAAGATAACTTGATATATGGGCCTCCACCAGTATTATGCAGCCTGAGGTCCCCGCTGTCCAATAAATACTATATTCATGTCCATGATTGATGATTGGCGCTATACTGTTTATCTATACGCTTTAGGTTTAATAAAATAGCTCGTAATGCTACTACCTAACTATTGTGTGTCTTTATGAAGAAACCTGAATATTAATGACAAAACTTTGGTGAGACACATATTAAATATACTTATAAAAAACACAGAAACATGTCGAGCGTTTTTCGATTTAAAATATGTGAGTGACGCGTTTTTATTGTCAATGATTCTATTCATCATCGATTCTATGTTTAAACGCTATCAGCCTGGGTAATACTAGAGTTAATATCATCTCATGTAATTGAAACCAATTTAACCAAAAATCATCAAAAAATTTCAAACACACAGGAAAATAAGCATCACATTTCTATAGCGACATTTACGGCTCATTGTCAACCATTCTCATGCCTTCGTTGGCGTGTAATTGAATAAGACGATCGCTATCACCAGCCTTGACGAAAAGAATTTAATAAATGCGAAATAAAAGCCTTCCAAGTACATCTTTGCCATACGAACGACATATCACAAGCAACGGGTCGGATTCAACGGTCGTTTTCGACCGTGCCAATAGTTTTTTATTTAAATAAAATTCCAATATTTTAAACGCTTACTGCTCAATGCTTCGACAGAGAGGATATTATTTTGCGCTCCGTGAACAAGCACAGTCAAACTATTTCACGCGGCAGGCGAACTTTTTATGTAATTCGTAATAAAAATACGGTGTAGTTGTGAATGAAATGCTTTGATTGAAGGGACTTCTGAAATTTTTGAATTTAAAAATAAAAAGATTGTTGTCGAATCTCGGCTTTATATTTATGCGTTTGTTGAAAGCATACATGTGTAAGATATAAAAAAGTTATACCTACTTAAACGGCTTAGTTGTCGTAATACAATAGAATCAATAACTTAATTCAGACTACGAGTAATAACAGGTCCTTAACTATTAGATACGTATTTTTTTTTGCAATTCACCCATTAAACTAAATTCAAAATACAATAAAGTTTATTTTCAAGTACAAGTTCTTCTTCTACGTGTACCTAGCGTTATCCCGGCCTTGGCGGCCTTTGTCAGGCTCCGCTTTCCTACTTGCTTACCTCCACTTTGCGCGATCCTGGGCGTTGTCTCGTGTGAGCCCGTTCACGCTCATATCTGATTTCACGAAATCAAGCCATCGTGTTTTTGGTCTGCCTTGGGGTCGGGGGCCGGTTACAAGTACAGGTTATATACAAAAATATAAATATAATTATCCATCTAAGATCAAACTATGCTGAGCCTGTATCTTGGCCATCTGCGAGTGTGGTTTATAAATTAAATGATAAAACTAATGCATACCTACATAAAATTTACTCATTTAAATATAAGTATAATTATCCATCTAAGACCAAACTAGGCTGAGCCTATATCTTGGCCATCTGCGAGTGTGGTTTATAAATTAAATGATAAAACTAATGCATACCTACATAAAATTTACTCATTTAAATATAAATATAATTATCCATCTAAGACCAAACTAGGCTGAGCCTGTATCTTGGCCATCTGCGAGTGTGGTTTATAAATTAAATGATAAAACTAATGCATACCTACATAAAATTTACTCATCTAAATATAAGTATAATTATCCATCTAAGACCAAACTAGGCTGAGCCTGTATCTTGGCCATCTGCGAGTGTGGTTTATAAATTAAATGATAAAACTAATGCATACCTACATAAAATTTACTCATTTAAATATAAATATAATTATCCATCTAAGACCAAACTAGGCTGAGCCTGTATCTTGGCCATCTGCGACTGTGGTTTATAAATTAAATGATAAAACTAATGCATACCTACATAAAATTTACTCATTTAAATATAAATATAAATATCCATCTAAGACCAAACTAGGCTGAGCCTGTATCTTGGCCATCTGCGACTGTGGTTTATAAATTTAATGATAAAACTAATGTATACATAAAATTTACTCATTTATTGTTGCGTTGTGTTTTGTAAAGATCTCATCTCTTAAGAGCGTTTAGTCACAAAATACCACGCTTTTCCACGCGCTTAAGTATGCAATAAATCAACGCTATTACAGTTTTAGTGCTGCACATTCAGATGTGCCCAAATGTAACAAAATGTGATAATAGCGCGGGGAAGGTATACAAGATAACTCAATATATTGTATTGCTTATTTTAAGCCCATTTTGTTTACATACATAGGGAATAAAATAATGATTCTAGCGCCATATAAAATATTGCCTGACTATTCTTTAAATTAAATTAGCACTAGCACTTCTGCACTTGTATTCCATCCTTAGCTTAGCTATTTATTAAATAAATATCCGTATACTACAAATCTAGCTATATGAAACACACATTTGTTATACATAAAATCAAATATACAGTAGGTAAAACATACAATAGACAAACGGTATAAATGAGACCTACGGTTTGGAAGTGTTCAATATTAAAATGTAAAAAATATTTACGGTCGAGCAGGCGGACTTTTACGCGATTTACAGTACAGTTAACTCTAGTGAAGTGCGAAGAAAAATATATGAAGAAGTCGAGATTAAAGCGTTCGAGTTTTCTCCTGCACAATTTACTGTCACTCTGGTGCATTATGAGATAGCAAATGTGTTTGACTCTTAGTGAAACTTGCTGTGAGGTGTTTGATTTGCTATAACTGCGCGGTCGTTTGTTTCACCAATGCTTAAGTTTCAAATTAAGGTTAAATAATATATACCTACATACTCAGACAACGACATATATAACACATAAATACATAGAAAACACCCACGACTCAGGAACAAATTTAATAAGCCGGTGCCTATTTGTGCTCATCACACAAATAAATATAATGCCCTTATAAAGTGTGATTCAAGATTTAATAAAGTTTCCTCGATATTTTATTTACTTTCCTAAAAACCTAAACGATTTCAAATAAATATGAAACGTAAAAGCCCATTTTAATTGCTTCATTCCTCCTTGTAATAAAGAAGGGTCGGATGTTTTTTTTTATATATATTAATAGTTAACAAATGCTCTTGTTAAAGTTTCTGACCTCGAAAGCCCACCGAGTTATATTCTAGTAATTGGAAAAGCGTGAAATTTACGGCTATTATTTTTAAGGTACGTATGCATCATCAAATTTCAGTTTCATGGGTCAAGCTTACAAATCTAATGTAAATCAAGCTATGAAAGAATTTTATTTATGAGTATAAATGTATGTATACTAAAAGAAAAAATGTATATGTAACTAATTATTTTAATCGTACATAGACTTATGAATTCGTTAGTAAATATGAGCAATAATTTTTTCGATTAAACATTTTCAAATGAATCACAGAGACGTCATTTCCAGTCCGGCCGGGCCGTCGAAGTAAAACAAAACTGGCAATAAATCTATGAAAGTGATAATAGAAAAGCGTTGACACGAGGCCGTGTGTATGTTTTGTAATGGCGGCATAGGTGCCAGAGCCCATTTCGTTTCACACAGTTATCGTTTTAGGTTCATCTCTCGCTTGGCATTTGTTTTTGAAGCTCCGTAGTCAATAATCCATAACTAAGGGGCCCCATGATTAACAGTCCGTCGGACGGTATCGGCCTGTCAGTTGTTCGGAACTGCCAATATTTTGTTCTGACAGGCCGATACCGTCCGGCGGACTGTTAATCAGTGGGGCCCTGTATGTATACATAAGAGTGACTGCCTATGTACATACATGCTAATTTGAACGTACTCTGACGTGAGATGTACGAGATGAGAGAGATGTCAAATGTCCTTACTGCTGCGTTTACCCCGTAAAACAATGTAGTATTTTGCGATTATCCGTGATGTAAAATGGGTGTGCGTGCGCAAACGCATAAAACTTCTCGCATATACTCCTTGTAGCTACATAATATCTGTAATATGCGCTGTGAATGCCTATTAGAATCTTTATATCATGAAACTATCGAATCTAACCGATTTTTCAGGCCGCGGGTGCGATAGTATAAAACGGTCACGTATTTCTTAGCGTCAGTGGCTTGGCGAGGACAGGTTCTTTAACAATATCATAATCCATCAGTTGCTGAGAGCATCAAAACAAGTCGTCATAGGTCCTGTACTTCTACTTTATTGAATTGCGGTTGAAAAGGGTTCAATAGTGTTTAATTTTACTTTATTCATTACGTATGTACTTGAAATTTATTATAATATTCCATGTAAGTGGAAAATGTTCAATCGATAGCTTCTGAGTATGTTTTGGTTATATTCCGAAAACTATTTAGTTACTAAACGTAATAAACATTCTTTCTACTGCGCATACAGTCGAATGTGCTTATTAATATAGGTGGGTATTCGTGCGAACGGGATTAGATGGAATTAATATTAACCTACATTTGATACGAACAGGCATCTACTATTTTTATTTTCTCGAGTAAGTTAAATAAGAACGCTTTCTGAAGAAGTTAACATTAAACTGTGTCCGATAAATTCGAAACAATTTTCATCGTCTAGGAATTCTACGGTTCTATTTTCTTATTGCATGAAGAACGTAATTGATTTTAATTTCGCTGGCACTACTTTGAAACGCAACCAAGCGTTAATGAAAAATAATTTTCCTGGCTCCGTAGTTTCAGAGTGCGCTACTAAGCCTGACGGGAAGTAATGCTAGCAGATAATGCACCTCTTTAAACATTCTCTTTTACTGTGACGTTGACTCAAACCTAGATGAGTTAGATGACTACCATTTTTTTAAACAAGTATTAATAAAGTTATGTGTAGTTATGTATCCAAAAAAATTGATATGTTGGTACTATAGAAAATAGAATGATAACATGACCAATAAAAACAATTATGCACCTAGTTAAGTACTTGCAATTGCACTGATATATTTACGCAGGCAGCAGGCGCGAAATTTCTATGAAATTATTGACAGTTCATTAGAGATATTGCGCCAGCTTTTATGAATCAATCTGGATAGTGATTGAAATAATTTTCGCCTATTAATTCTAGGAAACGAGACTCCATCACGTACTACTTTTAAACAAATAATCATTATATGAAATACATATTATTATATTGAATGAAAGAATCGTTCCGACGTTGAATAGACTAACGAAGTATTTTTGTTTCAATTCATATTTCGGATTAAAATTCGATATTGCCCCAAAAAAATATTTATTGTGCAATATTTATCTGCTTGTGCCACGCGCTCTGTTAAGATTGACTTATTTGAACAGATTTCTTTAAAACATCCAGACCATCAAGAATAAAACCGGGCCAGTGCATGTCGGACCACCCATAATGAGAGTTCCGTACCTTCATATAATAGAAAAAGCCATATAATAGGCCTTCATATAATAGGTACAAGCAAAAGAGCGTATCTTAGTAGCACTTACGTGCGTTGTTTCAATGGGATCTTTGTTTAAATCATATTTAAAATAACTTTCGCGGAAAGTATTAATTGAGCTTTATTTTCTAAATTTTAAGTATTTTTCTCAACTATTTTGCAATTTTTGCATGCCCGGTTCAAAAGTTAGAGAGGGGGAGGACAATAATTTTGTGTTTCGGAGCGATTATTTCCAAAAGTCTTCCGTGAATCAAAATACTTTCTTAACAACCTTAATGTTACTCGTATATTTAAAGCCCTAAAAAATTATGTACTTCACGTTTATTTTACTTATAGTTACAGTTACCATTTATTTTTACTTTTAGTTACATTTACCTACATTTTAGCAAATTTTACTTCTTACCTAAGTACCCACCTAGTGGCTCACAAAATACACCTGTGTTGCCGTTAAATTAAATCTTATAGTTTCCGAATAAAATGATATTATGCAGACTGACAGATAGACATGACGAAATTTTAAGGGTTTTTATTATTTTGCATTGGAATCCTATAAATGCGCCGCTAGAAAGATCAAGCCGTTTTGAGTTTTTATTTAGCTATTATGAATTTTCCTTCCATTCTAATATTTATTATAAATACACAGTGTAATTATTAAGTACCTATTATTTACTTACCTAAAATAAACTAACAACTTATATGTATTTGAAAGATCTGAGGTAATTCATTATTTAATTCCATTTAAATAGATACTAGTCAAGTTTCAATAAATATTAAGTATTTGTTAAATTACTTAGTTTATATTTATTTGGAAATAAATTTTATGAAACACTATCCCTCGTACCGAGGTGTTCAGTTTAGGGCAGATTGATGAGTCGGCTTGACATCGTCATTAGGTCCGGGCCAAAGCCGCCGTTTTTCCCTCGACCGCCGAGATAATTGGACCGAATGTTTTCCTCCGCTCTCTCTAATGACTGGCAGTTCTGTTTACGAACGGGACACGCTGCCTTTTATTGAGTCTTTTGCCGGCGATCGCTTTCAAACCTATAACGGTTCACGTGAAAAGAATAATGGGAAACAAAAAGTAATTTTTTAATTAGTAAGAGTAGGTATGTACCAAATATTTTAAAACTAGTTTGTTTCCCAAAAAACAATAATTTTATAAAGATGACAGACGGGGTAGGTACAGCCTAAATCGCATTATTTTTTTTTCATGTATTTAAGTGCCTCTTTTTGTATAAAGCTGCACCAGAATGTAAAACTGTTAGAGAAATTTAAGTCAGATTTTCAATCCTAGTAGTTCACATTTCATAAAAAACCCTAATATTTTTTCTAGAATTTAGCGTCGAGTCACGTCGAGGACGGATGTGCGGCGCTATCGATATTTTCGTGTCCATCGGCGCGTCAGTTTGGCCGCTGCGGTAGATTGATCACCGACTCTAGATCTTTTCAGATACAAGCAACCTAAAATATCTCTATTTATTTTCGCACGATTGGGAAAATTACTTTTGTTTATTTTTATATAACTACCAATAATATTTATAGTTCTAAATTGTATAATTGTAAATAACCTTTGACTAATAGAGACAAGCTGTAAGGTAAGGACTAGTAAAATATAGTTTTATATTTTATACTGAAAAACAATGGATCAAAATTTAATGACTTAATGATTAGTTACGTATAGTAAAATAATCTAGGATATGTGTGTAGATTTCATCTTTATTTGTACAACAATTAAGTAGCGGATGCCCTAACCAACAATGAATGTATGTAAGTACCTACATACAAGAAGAATTTGTACTGCAGAAATTTGATGCCCGTCCTCCCATCCTTGTAATGGAATATCCCAGACCTATTGTTCGACCATTACTGTTGAATTTCTAGATATTGAAATCTTAACATTATGTAGATATAACCTATGAGAAGAGACTTCATTCTGACTACCTACATCCCTACTGAAGATAACCTATTGTGCCAAGCTTACAAGTAGTCCGTGCGTCCTGATTCTGACATAACGAAACATGTGTCCGATACATTTCATTAGCTGGCACGCAGAACCGCTGTGCTTGCGGCTGTGTCTTATTTCGTTATCCGCCACGAAACGTAATCGAAATACGATTAGCTAAATGTGTAGTATCGAGGGTCTTTCCTAAGAACGTGTTACCTCGACACTGAGTCTTAAGACGAAATCACCTTTCATAGAAACATAGTCCTCATTTTCCTCTCTGGATTAACATTAGGTATTGAAAATATTTTGACACAATTCACAATTTTGGAAAAACGATTCAACTTACCTTTAATTTGTTTACACAATAATATTATGGTTTATGGTTTAAGAATGTATTTCTCCAACAGAATTATAATTAACTTACATCAGAGAAATACAAACAAATATTATGTACATTATTTACAAAATAATATTATTATTTATAGTGTTTAATATTTGTCACCAATATGTTGTAAATGTGTATCACGTTTTGTGAATTTATCTAATTATAGTAACTAATAAACACAGTTTTACTTGTTGGAACCCATTGACTTCAGTCAAAGTTTTGCGACTTCTGACATATGGATATGACATGGTAAATCCCACAGGAGCGCGCAATTCCACAGTACCGGCATCGCTGGCGGCCGGACTGTCAGAAACGTTTTCAAAGAATTATCGTCGCATGACAGCACTGCTAGCGCGGACAAAAATGTAACAAAATGCTGCCAATTTCAATGATCCCCTTTGTTTTTTTCCAGCGAACTTTCTATTTGTTCACTACGGATATATTGGATAGATAGTCAAAACTTTTTTTAACCATATAATTTGACCTACTTTTTTATTTTAATTCAAAGGCTTTATTATATCGCGTAAAGTATAGGCCAGTTAGCTGTGCGAAAATTACAATCATTATTCGCGCTTCAAGCTAGCATCAGTCTCAAACTGTAATATAAAATATTCATGCAACTGGTACCTACCGTTGGCAAAGAAGTTAAGTAGGCACCAAGTCACGTTGTTGGCCAGTGTGATCCCCATTCGTCCGCATATAAGGGCGACGGAGCTGGCTATGACATTATTAAACTCAGGCGCATCTTTGCTCGACTGACGCTAAAAAACTACGTGACCGCGTTGCACAATCAAAATTGCTCTGAAAAATCGCTTGTCCCTAAATTCACGGAAGATTCTGGGCGAATCGAGGAAAAAATAAAGGCGGAATTCGCGTAGGCCACTTTAGAGTGTCCCGAATAAATTATCTTGATAGAAACTTTTAGTTTGAGTGTTATACAGTGCGGACCAAGCCACTCGTTTCTTAAGGATTCCATAAAAATTCAAACCTTTTGTAGGAAAGTCAGATACAAGTTACTCTTGGTCGCAGTTTAGTATTTTAAGTTTACCGAATTGACACACAATAACAACAAGCAGTTTACACATAAATTGGTAATAACGTTAATATTTATCTATTGCATGTGACGTCATCATTAGGGTAACATTCCATTTCCAACGACAGATGCACTACTGTCAATTTTACTATGGAAATTGACAATGACAGCGACGCGTTCAGTACCGGTAGTGCAGCTGCGGTTAGAAATGGAATGTTACCATTAGTGAAAATCATTGAAAGGACTAAATAATAGGAATAGAATAGACGGGTGAAATTGAAGATTTTTGTACAGTTTAATTGGTCCTAAAATCATCAACAATTGTGGAATGAATACTATGATGAGTAATTTTCGTTACACAGGAGGACTTAATTAAACTGACCAAATTGAAGCTTTTATACTCAATGACTTTCAACTCGATAAAAATCTAACATTGGACAGTTGCACCCTAACTTTCACATTTAGGTAGATTGATGAGGCCTCGTTTAAATAAATTTGGTACTTTCAAATAGATAAACAACGCTTTTGTTTCATCCAACAAGGTGACCCATGTGTATTATGTAAGTACACGGTACACGTAGGTATTGGAGTCGTGACAGAGACTAAACTGGATAATTAATCGTAATGAACATACGTTTACTCAGTAATAGAACTTAACAATTTTCATACGTAGAGGAATAGCTAATCCCCGTAGACACGCTAAATGAATATTTATTATGTATTAATAGTGACTTAATAAAGCTCACAACGAATTTACTAAACGGGTAATTCATATTGTCGGGCATCGTCAATATTATAATGAAACTGGCATATACCTAGGCCAATTCGAGTTTTAGTTATGCGATCTGTTACCAATATGATACTAATCCGTCAGTGTCAAAAGTGATGTCTTAGGTTTATGGTAACATTCCATTTCTAACCGCAGCTGCACTACCGGTACTGAAAGCGTCGCTGTCATTGTCAATTTCCATAGTAAAATGAACAGTAATTGAAATTGAAAATTGTTATAGGCCCCTTTCATTCACGCCGAATTGTAAATAGGTACTTGCCTATTAGCCAGGACCTAAAGTTTGGAGTAGCCAAATGAATAACTTTTTAACTTGGTTGCGCTTCAATCTTTAGCTTTACTCGGATGAGTACGGTGAATCTGATTTGCAATATAAGCATTGTCGCTAGTGTGATAAGTTTAGTAGAATGTCACGACGTGACGAAATTAAAATCGATTCTATCACTATCCCACTCTACCCACCTAAATGTTAGATATGCATGAGCTGAAAACGTACACTCGAGTCGATATTGAATAGCCAGGAATAGGGTCGTGGTCGCGGTACAAAAACTGGAAGCGCATTAATTCAATTGCAACACGAAAAATGCATTAGCGCCCCGAGGCGTCCATTCGTCATTGTCCTGCAATGTCCCTTTGTGAACGATTTTTACTTATTTTACTCGCGGCGTAATGTATGTGGTTAGTTCGTTGGTGTGACCGCTTTAATAATTTACCACTTTTACTGAATTTGATGTAGCTCGTAGCCCTGTTTGCTGCTTACTCACCATAGAAGCAATGACTACAAACGGTAGTCTAGTCATTACTAGACTACCGTTCCAACAATCGTACAAACGGTAGTCTAGTCATTACTAGACTACCGTTTGGAGTTATTGCTGTTCATTGACAATTAATTAATTGTTATTTTTATAAATAAGTTTGTGTACACTACAATAAGATATTTTATGTATTTAAGCAGTATAACCTTTTTTAAATGGAATTTCTTAGGGCATTTATAATAGGGGGCAACTTCAACGCATCTTTACGAAAAATAAAAATTGGGACCAAGTAACTACATAGTATACCCACACGCTATTAAATAAAAAGGGCCCAAGTGCGAGTCGGACTCGCCTATGAAGGGTTCCGTAGCAGCCAGTAACATAATATGTAAAATTGCGGTTTACGGTTTATGACGTATTAATAAAAACTACTTACTAGATCTCGTTCAAACCAATTTTCGGTGGAAGTTTTCATGGTAATGTGCATCATATATTTTTGTTTTAGTTTTATCATTCTCTTATTTTAGAAGTTAAGGGGGGGGGGGTTAAACACAAATTTTACCACTTTGGAAGTGTCTCTCGCGCAAACTATTCAGTTTAGGAAAAAATATATTAGAAACCACAGTATCGTTTTTGAAATCCTATCCTCCACACGTATGGGTTTGATGAAAACAAAAATTTCTATTTTCAGTTCTAAGTATGGGTATCCCCCAAAATATATTGTTTTTTTTTTCTATTTTTGTGTGAAAATCTTAATGCGGTTCACAGAATACATCTACTTACCAAGTTTCAACAGTATAGTTCTTATAGTTTCGGAAAAAAGTAGCTGTAACATACACGGACAGACAGACAGACAGACACGACGAATCCATAAGGGTTCCGTTTTTTGCCATTTGGCTACGGAACCCTAAAAATTGCCTTAGTGATAGACTGATGGTCATTAAAAAAAGATTAGGGGTAATAAAAGTTATTTCATTTTACCGAATATATTAAGGTGTTTCATGATCTCGCATATAGAGTTTCAATCGACACTCTTATGTGTTGAATCCCAACAAAAACATAAATGTGAAATGATAGCCAAGTTTAATATTAAGAATATGTGTCGTTGTTGACTCGCCGACAATAGAATTGAGATCTATATGGTACCAAGTTCTGTGCTGTGTAGAAAATCCTGAAATCATAAAGAATTTGACTTGGCTAGTTTTTACCAATTTCAGAAGAAAAACTTAAGACGAAAATTTAGAAGAAAATTTTAGAAGAAAAACATAGACTAATATAACAGCCTATACGTAAAAACAAAATAAACTATTTATGCAAGTTTCGCTTACCGAATATGGTAAGCTCATAATTGTTCCTTTTCGCTTTCAAACTGACCTCTCGATCTTTTCAAACTTCCAGGAAAGCATTTATAAAAAAAAAAATACTACGCTGGGTTCAGATACGTTTAGATAAATAAACAGGAGCTGATTTAATAGGGACATTTATTTCAAATACTTATACTTCAAAAATTACACATTTATTGTCAAAGTCAACGTAACTTTAGGATTAGAATCTGAGACAAATATTTGAAACAATAAGAATACAACATGTGAAAGTTCATCTATAAGTAGTTAGTATTTTAGTACTCGCTATGATAACTTACGTTACATAATATATTATATAGTTAGGTGTGTATCCCTCAAACTTAAACTGTGTAATACTAAGCCATAATTATATATGCACTATTTATCAAGATATAAAATATTATTCTTAATCGTATTCTTTCACATTTTATATACGTATACGTGAGTACTACAAATGATTGTAGTACTCACGTATTGGTACAAGTTTTCTCCCTAGTGGGAACATAGTTCAGAGCTGGAAACCGCTACCGACTTTTAGGATGTTTTTGTATTGGGTCTTCAAAACGGCTGGGAAACATGAATTACGTCATCAAAATGACTCCCGGCTCGTTTTCAATACTGCATGCATATTGTACCCAAACTATGTACCTATTTTACATATGCGTGTGGGGTACCAAAGCAGTAAATAATTATACTACATTTAGTACATACGCTGTATTCAACAAGTGTCAAAAGTGAGGTTTCTACAAACAAAAACGTCACTTTTGACACTTGTTTGACATTGACATATCCAATCTATATCGTTTCCGTATATATTATTTGACGTATCTCAAAGTTCAAATATGACTGTACCTATATTGAATGTGATACCATTATGATTTCATTTGATACCCAACATGTGTAAGCGCAAGGCATAAATAGTTAATTTGGATGCAATATGCAGTAATCGCAACGAGGTGGGAGTCATGTTGATCACGTCATTCCGTAGATTGGCTGCGCCAGCACTGTTTCTCGGCAGCTTTGTTGATCCCATACCATGCCCGACAACATACTAAAAATTGGCAGCGGTCTCAGAACTATCTTTTCAACCGTTTCCCATAAGGCATATGACTATAAAGCTCGTGGGATGCCCTGCGAGTCGTATCAAGGTCGTATCATAAACAAATCGAATTTTAACAAAATTGTGATATCAGAATCGGCTGGTTGCAAAATGTGAAGTAGGAGATACCTAATACGCACTGTCGAAGCAACTCTTGCATAAATGTAAAGGGGCCCACTGATTAACAGTCCGCCGGACGGTATCGGCCTGTCAGTCAGAACAAAATTTGGACAGTTCCGAACAACTGACAGGCCGATACCGTCCGGCGGACTGTTAATCAGTGGGCCCCTTAAGGATACGCACCTTTTAAATACTTTAAATTGAGAAAAAAATTTACCCTTCAGGATCACATTCCATATTATTATTTAACAATACCTTTTATCATTCTTAGTTGGAATAACTACTACATGATTATTTTCATATAAATATTCAATGTTGTAAATTTATTTTACAAGGAAGATTCAAGAGTTGTAAGGAGATGCACAAATTCGAACCTCCACCAATAGGATTACCGATATACATTCATATAACGGGTGTGGCCTATAACAGGAGCAATAAACTAAACTGAAGGCTGTCTGTAACTCTCTGTCCGCAAACTGACCAATATTTAATGTTTTGCGACTTTTACACTGATGAGATGATAACGTCCATTTAAAATATTTCATTTGAAAAGTTTTTGAACAAACGTTTTATCGGATGATCCATACAATCATCAAAAAAATCAATGATTTACTTGTGTTACAGGAAACACCCGTATATAATAATACCTAAAAAGATTTATTCTTCTTTTAACTTTAGTTTTTACTTATAAATATAAAATTATATACACAAAAAAAATTACCTTAAAATAAATAAGGGACCCTTACCATGTTAGTTGGATATACGTACTAGGAAAGTACTACAAGAAATACAGAAAGAAACAGTGATATTCAGTTTATTGTTAGAAAAGCTACACCCGCCTATTCCGTAGCATATATACATAGTATGTTCATGAGATCTTGATATATTTTTATTTGCTGTAATAATGTAGTAAAAATAATAGTTTTCACCAGTGTGCACTTACATTTGTGGATTTTAAAGTAGCTTAATGACTAGACCAAAATTAATATTGTATTAAGCAAAAACGATAGCACAAATCTTAGAAATAAATAAAAAGTGCAAAAGTTCTCGGGCGAGACTCGAACTCGCGTCGCTGGATCACGATACTCTGCCAATCGAGCTACCGAGACTCCACTCGATGACAGCGAATAATGTTTGCTCTCTAAGGCGCATATGAGTGATATAGTGGAAATACTACTTTTCATTTATTTCTAACTAATAAAATCTGCTGCTAAAATGCTGCTGACTGCTGATAAAATCGGCCCTTTTTGAAGTATTTGGATATCGTAGCAGCAACCTTTATGAATTAATTATGGATGCTAAATGAGTTGCCTACATCTAAAGGTTATGTTGTGAGTGTTTTATTTTCAAAGTTCTGTGTATTGTCCACAAGAAAAAGAAAACATTGATGAAATAAACATATAGGTACTAGTAAACCATATTATAAAGAAACTTAATCACTAAACCTAAATATATCTAAACTTAAATATAAATATAAACTAAACATTTATAAACATCTACCTACTGTAAGACACAGGCTGCTCCCGACGCAAAGGTGGCCATCACGTTCGCTGCATTGCCGCGTTGGAATACGATGGATAAGGGAAACTGTTTTTTTTCAGCATTGAGAAACTAAAGCTTTGATGTAATAACGTAATTTCAATCGACATTTTTTTATCTTTCAACATTCGATAATTCATTAAGTTACGTTTTTTACAATAATGTTTTATTGTACTAGTAAACCTTAATGATGACATATTGTGAGACAACATTTTTAAATATATGCAAATACAGATTCGAGATAAAGTATTCATCTTTCAAACTTTGCTTTATGAATTTTTATCGTCCTAAATATATTTACGTTCACTCCAAAAACCCAGAAATATGATTAGCTGAGTTTCCAACGTAAAGCGATATTTTTAATGCTTTAGATGGACATCTAAAATAATAAAAAATAAAGTCTTTTAGGTACGCTATTTAAAAATGTTCATTCTGTTGTCAAGTATTTTACAATTCTGGTAACCAGTGGTACGTGTTATTATACTACTTCTTATACAGTGTATTTTCTGTAACATGAGCAATAAATTAAACTGTAGGCTGTACTCCTCAAACTGACCAACATTTGTTCAGCAACTTTTGAAAATAACGCATGCTTTGATTATTATTACACTTTCAAGTTTATTCTAAGACGCAATGTATTGTAAATTTTGTTATGTTAAAAGCGTGACAAGTAACGTCAAACACACTGATGTCAGCGTACATTGAAGGCAATATTTATTTTGTATGAAAAAGAGGAAGTCTAAAGGATTCATAATTTTTAAAAGTTGCTGGACAAATGTTGGTCAGTTTGAGGAGTACAGCCTACAGTTTAATTTATTGCTCCTGTTACAGGAAGCATCCTGTATATTCTTGTAGCATTTGACTTTTTCAAGATTTTATTATTCATATGGTAGCAAGTTGTTACGTACATAACATTCGAACGTTAAAAAAAATCAAGTAGGTTATGTGGCTATTGAATCTACAACTTTTATCCGTAATTAGCTGTAATTAATAAACAATCATAACCTATCATGTTTATAACCATTAAGAAAAAGCTCAACGTAATTGGGAAAAATACGCACCCATGGTAAACAACTTCATCTTTTTTCACTTCGTTTTTATGCACTTAATTGAGATCGAATAGTTATATTCTGGACTGGACATCATATTGCCTTTAATTAAAGTAAGTACTTAGGTATAATTTGCAGATAGATGTAATGTTCAGTTTCGTTTGTTTTTTTTTTCATTTTATGTGTGTTTGTCATCATTATTCAGTGAACAAATTAAAATGTAGTAACATATCTAAGAGCAGTAAGCATAAGAGCATAGAGCTGTGGTGGTAGCCGTTGCGCGAGGGAGTATTGTGCATGGGATGAGGCTGGGTGCGCCCGCGCGGGCAGGTTGCGCGCCCGCTGCCACGCCGCGCCCGACACCAGCGGCTCGTCGGGGAAACCGTTCAGCTCTAATCCTAAAGAAAACCAATAATTTATTGTGTAGTTACGATTATACAGGCTGTTTGGTACATCGTTTGCCAAATTAAAACGGCAGATAGGTTGAGTCATTTTCTATCTTCTTAGCCCTAGAAATTATTAAATTAGCGTAAAAAAAAATTTCACTTCTATGCCAGTTTTACGTAAATTTTAAATTGCATAGTAGTAAAAAAAACATGGTCAGTTTTGTTTGTCTAGGCATGAGTAGATAGCAAATGACTCAACCTATCTGCCGTTTTAATTTGGCAAACGATGTACCAACACCCTGTACAATGTAGAAAAATTAAACTTAGGATTGTAATGCATTTTTACATCTGTCGGGTTTACAGAATGGATTTTTAATAATACTGTCAACAAGCACAACTATTAGATTCCGCACCAATAAGTGAAAATGAGTTTGCGAAATATTACCTAGTTTATTAATAATGAATTAAATTAATTAATTAATAATTTCGGTGGTCGCTATTGCTCTTCCCCTTCACTTCAGCGGAGATTTAAAAAAACGACAGCTATATGTCGAATTTAATTAAAATAAGTTTCTTAGCTGCGAAAAAGTGTCACTCACGCGATAACATACCTACCTATCTAAATTATTAGGTTTTTAAACGTAGGTCTAAGTGTGGTACAATTACTCTTCTTATATGTATAAGAAAGGTTATAGGAAAGCTTTATAATTTTTAGTAACAAATGTATAGTATTTGTAAATAAGTATTAGTAGTTGTAGCATCATTTGCAAGTTTATCTTTTGCTTTTATTTAATCTATAGAGTCAAAGAAAGAGTTTCTAAAGAATGATGACGTGTGTGGCTTCAAAATAGCCAGTAAACTTTTTTTATTACAAGATTAAAAAGGTTTAATGTCGCACTTACTGTGTAAGCTGACTTGGCTCTCCATCTTCCCCAGCGCGTTCACCGACGCGCACACGTAAGTTCCAAAATCACTTGGTGCTAATGATTTTATAGTTAAATTCATCCATAGAGAATATTCGTTCACTATTGTTTCTGTTACACGGAATTTTGGGTTCTCAAGAAGCTTGTCGCTTACTAAGGCTGAAAAAAAAAGAATACCATCTTAGAGTCCATTTGGCTACGGTACTTTTTATTTTTTTAGTAGAACAGCTTCAATGATATAAGTTTGGAAACTTGTAGTCGATAGACCTTTTAACCGTCTGGTTAAATTAAAATGTTGCTAAGGATATTTTTCTGCGTTTGCTCTAGAGTCTAGATAAAGCTTTTAGGTCTCATTAACATGTACGAAGTTCCTAAAAGTTCTAACACAAAATAATTACATAATTAGTTTCAGTTTTAGTTAAGTAAGACCTATTTTTCACTACTGCTTTATAACATGGACAATTAGGTACATTTAACACATGATAAAATGACGTTTTATGATAATTGAATTTTAACAATAACTTATATCGCATATTTAAAAGTCAATACGTAATAGCAATCTGGTAAAATAATAATAATAATAATTTAGCCTATATACGTCCCACTGCTGGGCCCAGGCCTCCTCTCAAGCACGAGAGGGTTAGACGCTAGCCCAATGCGGATTGGGGACTTCACATACACCTTTGAATTTCTTCGCAGATGTATGCAGGTTTCCTCGCGATGTTTTCCTGAATCTGAATCTGGTAAAATATAAGTTTTTTATAAACTCATTTTTGATAGAAGCTTTTATCGCTGACTGTACTTTTTTTTCAACCAGGCAACAAGTACTTATCGAGACAATTCTATTTAACAGGTTGTGTGTTTTATCACAGAGTTCCTATGGTCACCTCCTTTCTCTATCATCAGATCAGCTCAATGGTACCATTATATTGCATTGTCATTAAATTTACATATATTATGTATGGGGTCATCCATTAATTACGTCACACGAATTTCTAGGTTTTTTGACCCCTCCCCCCTCCTTGTCACACTTGGTCACATTTGGCAAACCCCTCCCCTCTATTGTGACGTCACATTTTTTCTACGAAATCGCCAAATCGAATTAAGTAAGTACCTAAATATTATTAATATTTTATCAAAATATTTTTGACGATATAAATATTAGTAATTTTATAACCGAAAACTGCTTAGGAAAGAAAATTAAACGAATAAAAACGATTATCGTTTTAAAAACTTGTTATTTAAATGTACAGCGAATAAAATAATTTAAATAAATTTTCGGTTACTGATGAAGTTAAAGTGACGTCACAAAGTTTGGGTCTCCCCCCTCCCCCATGTCACAATATGTCACATTTTCTTGACCCCCTCCCTCCCCCTAAAAGTGTGATGTAATTAATGGATGACCCCTATGTATGCAACTTGTCAGCTTTATCGAAAACAAACATAGTTACCTAACGAATAAGCTTTTATTTAACTTGCAATGTATGTGGGTATGTACCTACATACCCACATACATTGCAAGTTAAATAAAAGCTTATTAATTATTATACTTACAATCTTCTCGATACCACGAGTTCATAGCTTTTGGGGATGCTTCAATGTTGCATTGTAAAGCCACATCGCTGCCCAGCGGCGCGCCGACCAGCTGATTGGTAACTTTAACTTGTGGTATGACTGTGGGGCAAAACAATCATCTTTAATAATTTATTTATTTATTAATAACTATATTTTGATATTTGATACGCTGCTCTAGATATGGCGTTAAACTACAAATAGGTACTTCATCCAGAGGACAACGTGTCATTGACCTACGTAGGTATTCTCTCGTGCAATTGCATAAATTAAACTGATTACAATGACATGATTGGCTGTTATGTATACCTAGGTGGCGAACGAAACAATGGGAGGATGGAAGCTAATATAATCACACTCAGCACCACAATACTAAAATAAAAGTTTTCACTTTAACGTAAAATAGTGGTTTCATAAACCAGTAAATTTAATTTCCCAGAAAATACAGAGTAACACTCGTAACTGTAAAAGTTTCACAATAGAAACCGATTTAGTAGCAAAATCCTGCTTCTACACGACTGGCGACGTTTAAATTAAAAATATAATATTGTTGTTGAAAAACTTAATATTGTAGTGGGTAGCGCGAGCGCTGTGTAATTAAATAAATCGGTGCAATAAATCATAATTGACCGTTCTGGCCTAGTGGGTAGTGCCTATGAAGCCGATGGTCTGGATTCGAATCCCGGTAAAAGCATTTATTTGTGTGATGAGCACAGATATTTGTGCCTACCTGAGTCATGGGTGTTTTCTATGTATTTTGTATTTTTATATGTGTTTCCTAACAGGCTAATTCGAACATACGTTCGAATTACATTGATACATTAGTACATTGATAATTAAAAGGAAATTGTGCATTTCGCTCGTACGTGTCCTCATATATATTGGCGCGGGCGAGAAGCACGATGATTCAATAACTTGATTCAAATATCATTCTGATGATGGCAGTGTAGGTACCTTCGATTTGGCTTGTAAGTATCTCACAACATTGACTTACAATGTACTTGGACGTGGTACCGCCGGCTGACGGTCGGGGGCACGCCGTTGCTCGCGATGCAGTAGTATGCGCCCATGTCGCTCCGTTGGACGTTCGACATGTCAAGGCTTTCGCCTTTGTGGACCTCCACCACTAAAACAAGAAAAATTATTCTTAATGGTCCTTGTAAAATTGTTATGGGTACTCTAATTGTAGATTCATAGAAGATCATTTTAATATTATACCTGGAGGGCTATTCTAATTTATTTGTTATTTTATTATTTTATATTCTAAGGCATCTTACGCGCATCAATAAGTGTGAACGACATGCATAATGACTAGACTCTGATTACATTACGCTCCAATCATTGTGAGCAATCGTTAAGGTCGTATCAAAACCATAAATTGTTAAATCAGAATCGACCGCCCTGGCGGCATAGCCAAGGTGACAATCGCTTGCGCTTCGCCATCGAATCGCTTTGTGTCTCTCTATCACTCTTCCTTATTAGTGTGACAGTGACAGTTGCGTTTCGTTTGCTACGTAGCGTTAGCGATTGGCATGTTGACTACGAGGCTTGGTATAGTCATTTAAAAAAGTAGTATAACCAATAAACAGTTTTTCACTCTTATAAATCTTATAATTTAGGCCATTCGATTTGACTGCGTTTTCTTCACATACGTGGTGTGTCTGACCATGGATCTAGGGCTTGATTTTACTAGCTCAACTGAGCTACTTTTACTAAGGGACCAACCCTAAAATCGGGGATTTTTTTTTGGATTTTCCATAGAAAACGTCGACATCTGATCAGCCAAAATGTATGAAAAAGTAAAAAAAAAATCGGGATTTCGGGGTTGGTGCCATAATAAAAGTAGCTTAGTTTAGCGAGTAGAATCGAGCTCTGGATTTAAAGCCCCATGGTCAGACACACCTTGTATACATTAACATTATATATTATAATGTTTTAACATTTCAAACTTTATTTAGTCGGAGGTATGTCTCATTTGAGCACAATCTCCATAGGTTAGCTAGCGCCTCATCAAGAGTTCCAGAGATCAGCTTGGTACCATTATACCAAATTATTGCCATCTAGCAATAAGTAATTTTCATGTTTCGATACGGCTATTAAAATCGACTAGCTAGATTTGATTACTTTTCTAGTTCGTTCGATAGTTATTTAAATTGGTTAGTTAGGTACAAGGAAGTTTATAAACTGTGTAAAAAAAATGTACTTGCGTATCTATCTCTTATCTCTGCGGTGAAGAGGCTCAAACTATTGAGCATATTATACAACGCTGCCTTCTGCACTCTTTTCTAGACCCCCAGAAGATCTGTATAAATTAACACCTGACGTAATCTCGTGGCTCGGGACCCTGAATGTGGATTTATAATTATTTTATTTAGCTACTTATTGTTTGATATATTGTTTAAGAATGTTTATGTATACGCCATACGATTGAATAAATACCCATTGCTAAGTTTCAAAACGTTTTTCGTGTATCTGAAAAAGTGCCACCTATTTTACACCAGAATACTTAATGTGGTAAAAGGGTTACGAACATTTCGAGGAACATTACAGGTGAATCCACTTAAAATGCTTTATTTTAAGATACAATGTAAAAGAGCATAAATACACAATCAGAACCATTTTGTTTTATCCTATGTTTATTTCGACGTTTTCTATAAAAATGGTTTATTTTCTGTTTCAGGTATAGGTGCATAAAAAATTAATAAACTAACTTATCTGTAAAATAAAACTCAATTAAAAAATAATATGTAATTAAAATTATAATTTATCTAAGAAATTGGGCCCCTTTTTGGCATGGTGCCGAGGATGCTGGCAGCATTTCCCCGCTGTATTACGATGCTAATACATTGTACGAGGAAGCTGCCAGCTCTTCGATCACCAGTGATGTCCACCAGTCTTTTTGATAGCTCTTTAAAACGTTGTAGAGCATTGGGACATTCAGCATTCTATAAAATAAATTCGATTTACTCGTATTTGCATTTTTTTTACTTTGTCCGAAACTTTGACTTGATCAAAACGGAAACGAGTGAAAATAAAATTATAAAAAGTTGAATGGCTACCGTAAAATAATTCTCCGGTGCGCTATTTAGGGGTTAAACAGCATGATAGTCGAGGAAGTTTGCGGTTAATTTATAGGTGGTTAGGTTTAATTTTTTTCAGAGAATTCGTAGCCGTTCGAGTGCGAAAAAAATATTCCGGCACTGCCAGCGTCGAGATGAAGCGTCGACGTGGAGTGCGGCATTTTCCGTTCCACGGAAATATCGTCCATTCTGAAATCGCTTTCGAGTATAAAATCTTTTATTATGCGAACACGGTTCATTTAACGCGGCATTAAGTGAATTTGTCGAACAACGTATTTTAAAAATGAACGGGTAAAAGAGCTGTAAAATACCTAAGACAAGTGAAGGGGAGAAATAATGAAGCAGGTCTATTCAAACCACATTTAACAATTTTAATGCGCGTGTAATATGTTACTTAACATATTACAAGCGCATTTAAAGACAATAACCGTGATGAATATTTTTATGGCTTATCGTATTCGTCCTAAGAGACTGTAGCGTTACCCTGGCAGCTGAGGGATACATCAGTGCTCAGTTTCATTGGTCGATAGTACCGCTATCGTGAAGTCTTCCGCCGCAAATTTCGCGCAACGCGCTGTAACGTAGTACATTTTTCTAAATTTGCAATAAATATTTTGGGTCGATTGATAATTAAAAGAAAAATACCTCTTCGTATTTCAACGTTTTTAACGGTGTCCAAAACAAACCTCATTGATTGCATTTCTATGCATAATCTGTTGCATTCAGATGCACCTCTCGATGCTTATCTGTTGTCGGGGTTGTCATATGACTAAAAATAATTAAAACTTGAGATATTTATGTTGTCACTCCAGGAAAACTTTGTATGAAGTAGGTAGGATTTATAGGATAAAAAAACAATTTCGATTTAAAACAAAACATAGAAATTACAGACTTACAAAGTGGCTCTGGAATGAAACAATATTAGATTAAATGGTAAAAATATATTTCTTAGGCTCAGGAGTGATATTGTCTAAATAATTCAGACAGAATTTTCGTGGGATTTGTGTCTTCAAGGGACTGCCACCCTACCTTTTGTTAATAGGGCTCTCAGGGACTCCATATTGGAGATCATTCGAGAATGATAGGCACATTTGATTTGGGAACCCCTCTGGGGACACTCGCTCGCAAGAGCCCAATTTGTGGGAAGACCACACTTTCGGCATGGTGGTCTGAAAGATGGAAACGGCTTGAGTCCTTCGGAAGCTCCACTGAGTGAGTAGAAATTAAATTTCGTGGTGATCAACTCCACAATGGCGCGAGACGTTGTGGGTTTGTTCTTAACCAGATTTTGGTTCTTTGCAGAGAGACTCCTGCTCGAGGGAAGGGAGCGCTCCGCCAGAAGGCTTAGCAGCTACCAGTGCGGTGAGCCAAATTTCCAATGGTTTCATCTCTTTTCTAGCGGCCATAAAAAGGCGTAGGCTAATATAACCTTTTCTCGGTTTTCAGGAGCCGGGATTTATCCATTTATTTATCCATTTATTTATTCATTCATTTATTTCATTCGTTGAGTAATTTATCTCAAAAGCTTCAAAATCCTAGAAGTCAATTTGGTTTTGGAGACCTCCTGGAGCGAGGAATTTAAGCACGCCATCTGCCTCGGCCACGTCATTTTGGTACCACGTGCGCGGCCCTGAGCTCTACGTCACCGCTCAGCATCAAGCTTCACCGGGGAAAGCAGCCTGTCACCCCGCTGCATCTGAGGAACGTTTAAATTCTGAGGTCGGTCCTTTCCATGATTTAATTTAGTAAGGCATCAGCGCCAGCTGCAAAGTTAGAGTAAATTTAGAATTTTGAGCAACCACTAAAGTAAGATAAAGACATTTGAAAATCCTGGTACATAGTTATTTAGTATTAAAATAAATTAGTTCTTAAATAAGTAGAATTCTGTGTGAAGCTTTATTCTGGACCTGTTAAGCGGCCCAGCTTTCCACTGAGCTAAGTTCTAAAATTAGGTGTCGTCAAATCAAGTTAAAGGTTCACACAGATTCGCAGGTTAGGATTAAATCACTAACTTACCACTGGCAAGATCTTAGGATTAATAAAGTTTCTATAATATAATTTGTGTTCGCTTTTTCATCTCCCAAATTAGGTTCCTCTAGCAAGCAATTTTAGACACCACATTTTTTACTGTTTTAATTTCATTGTTTTTGTGCTAACGTGCTATAGCTTTCTTTGAACAAGCCGGAGCCTTGCAATTTTATTTAACCCCTTTAAAATAGCACGTTTCACTGGCGCCCTGGGTATAAACTTGCTAAAGGAATCTTGTGAAATTTCATGTACCAGGAAAGTTGTGAAATATTTACTGTGTTACTCACCTTTTTGTTTAGTCTTGGTTGCTCTTTATTCATTAAATACTCTTTAGATATAGTAATTTGAAGATTTGATTGCAATCTTGCTGGTTTGCTGCAATTTATTTGATGTTTTTTGGAAGAGACAGTGACAAGCAATTTTTTGATTTTTGAGGTTATTGCAAACCGTAAAAATAACGTGGTTTTGTACTTTGCACCAAGTACATGCTAGGAAATTTCATTCATTTTAGATACTAAGATTTAATTTGGACATTTGTTTTAAATTTGTGTTGTGTTTAAGCGTAAAATTGAAATTTAAAAAGGTTTTTGTGCATTCTTTTGTAGTACGGACTTATTACAAAGTTATTCGAATTTGAGAAATAACAATTAATTTAGAGTATTTGCTTACATTTCCCTTAAATTTCTTTAGTGTCAACTCATTGTTACATATTTAAAGTAAACGGTATTGGATTTTGTTGGAAATATTACTTTCTTGGAAGTTTGTGGTATTGTTTGGAACCAATTTCATAGTAGCTTTCACTTTGCAAATTTAAAAAGAAAGTTGACGTTTGAAAGTGTACACCTGTCAGTTAGAAATTATTTTCGGTAGAAAAAATACTTTACTCATTAAGGATTACAGTTACATTATTTGTAGATTAAGGTTGGTTTAAAGAAAATAGTACACTATTTAATATTATTTAATCTTGTTAGAAAACAACATAGTGATACAGTCATACATAAAATACATATTGTTAATACCAGAATTTTCAATACAGTAGTTTATACACTAGTTAAAAATGGAGCGCAGCATTCAATTTCACAGTCTTTTGAAGGATGAGTTGATTTATGAGGTTCAAATTCGGTCGGAAACTCCTGCAACCACGGTTGACGCTTTGAGAAAGCAACTTAGGTCTCTTATTTTAGAAGCGCCTAGCGAGGACATAGTGGAGACTGAACTGTCAGCGGAGTCGGAGCTAGGCATTGTCTCGGAAAAAGTGATCGATTTGGTTTCCATTGTTGACAAATATTGTGAGACAAAGGAGAGGTATTCTTTAAGTCGCGTTAAAGCCCTCGGGTACCATATTTATCATCGTCTGGCCAGGGTTCAGCCGGAACGCAACCAGACATTGCTAGAATTGAAGATTAGTTTGCAATCCAAGCTTGAGAGTTTATTGGCGAAGATTGAGGGTCCAGGTTCAAGTCCAGCAGCACCCAGCGGCAGCGCAGAGGTTTCAAATCCAAATCCTTTGGTCTCCGGCAATAATTCTGAAATGTTAACAAGCGGTATTAGGGAAATGCAGGTTCAGTGCTCTAGTGATTTGAATATTTCAAAATGGCAGGTTAAATTTAATGGTTTGACAGACCCGCGCTCATTTTTGGAGCGTGTGGAGGAACTAAAAGAAGCAAATGGGGTTTCAGATGCCAAACTATTTAGGGCAGCACCACATTTATTTGTAGACTCGGCGTTGTTATGGTTTAGAGGTGTCAAGGGTTCGGTTTCAAGTTGGCAGGATTTAAAGTCACTTTTGTTGGATGAGTTTGTCCCTGGTGACTATGATTTTAGGCTGAGACAGGAAATTCAAGCTAGAACGCAGGGGGAAAACGAACCCATCCACTTGTATTTTGCGGTAATGTCTGGCATGTTTGCTAGATTAAAATCAGACTTACCGGAGGAGGCGAAACTGGACATCTTGTTGCACAACATTCGCCCACATTTTACTCAGCAGTTGGCATTGGTAGATATTAAGTCGGTCGCCGAACTGAAGGCTTATTGTCGCAAGGTTGAGTTTTCACAGCAAAGGGCGAAATTATTTGTAGAACCGCCCAAGGTCAGCGAGCATACACTTTGTCGTGATCATGTTTATAAAGGCTCCAGTGCCAAGCAACCTCAGGTGAATGCCATCGCTGCTAAACAAAGCTCAAGCTTAGCGACCAAGTCGGATAGTTCCTTTTCACAGCGAAAACAGCAACCAAGGTTTTCGGACGCGACGTTTTCGAAACCACATCGTGGAGTTTGTTACAAATGTGGTAAACCGGATCATAATTTTAAATTGTGTAAAGAAAAGCCTAAATTAAATTCGTATAGCTGTTTTGGCTGTGGCAAAGCAAACACAATCAGATCGGAATGTGAAATCTGTCAGAAGGGTAACGTTACAAAACCAATGCAACAACAGTCAAAAAACGCCTAAGGTTGAATCGTAGCAAGTGTCAATCGAATCGATTAAAGTTTAAATCGATTGAACAAAATAAAAATGCTAGTTCGATTGCTACGATTCTGTTTGCTCCAAATAAAGACGATATTAGACCATATTTAAAATTTAAAGCGAATGATTTTGAGATTTATGGATTGGCCGATAGCGGTTCAGCATTGTCAGTTTTAGGGAACAATGCACATTTGGATTTTGTCAAATTTGGTTTTACATTTCAGGAAGCGTACTCTAGTTCGTGTAGGGTCGCAAATGGAGTAAATTGCGAGTCGATTGGGTACATTTTCGTCCCGGTTACGTTTGAAAATACTACGAAAGTAATAAAGTTTGTAGTAATACCCTCGATCGTAAATTACGTTATTTTAGGGTATGATTTTTGGAAAGCTTTTGATTTATTGCCTGAATGTTTAAAAAATGCGGAACACATGACTCCACCGGAAAATTATTTTAGTTGTAACGGTTTAAGTGCAGAACAAGTACACACGATTCGGTCTTACGAGCATTTAACTGCGGCCGAGAGGGAACTCGCGGACACCGTCGTAGGGAAATTTAAAAACATTTCGTTCGAGGAGAAGGGGCTTGGCAGAACCAGCTTGACGGAGCATGTTATCGATACTGGTGATGCCACGCCCATCAAAACGAAACAGTACCCGTTATCGCCGGAAAAACGCGCTGCTTTAGCCTCCGAGTTAGACCGCATGTTAAAATTGGACGTAGTTACACCCTGTGAGAGTCCGTGGAATAACCCGGCTCTTTTAGTTAGAAAACCTAACGGTGATTGGCGATTTTGTTTAGATTGCAGGAAATTAAATGCGGTCACAAAGGGAGATTCGTATTCCATTCCGTATATACCCCAGATTTTGGATAGTTTGAAGGAAGCGAAATACCTAACCTCGATCGATTTAAGTTCCTCATTCTGGCAGATCCCGTTAGCTGAAACCTCACAGGAGAAGACAAGTTTTTGCGTGCCCGGTCGTGGAATGTTTAAGTTCAAGGTCATGCCTTTTGGTCTCTGCGGCGCATCGGCGCGTCAGCAGAGGCTGATGGACAGCCTTATTGATCACAATTTGACAGGTGACATCGAAACCGGTTTAGCTTTTTGTTACATCGATGACATCGTTATTTTCTCATCAGATTTTCAGACGCACTTGCTTTTGCTAAATCGTGTGTTGGCGAAGTTGGAAAAGGCGAATTTAACAATTAATTTTGAGAAGTCTAAGTTTTTCAGGCAGTCCATAAAATACCTCGGTTACGTCGTGGACGAGTTCGGGTTGCGTACTGATCCTGACAAGGTTTCTGCCGTTCTAAACTTCCCCACACCCACGAATGCGCGTGACGTAAGGGCATTCTTAGGAACGTGTTCCTGGTATCGACGGTTTATCCGAAATTTCGCATCGATAGCCGCTCCTTTGAATAAACTTACGTCACAGGGCAAGAAGGCGCCACCTTTCGAGTGGTCTGCGGAAGCAGAGGAAGCATGTAAGATTTTGAAGAACGCTCTAGTGACGGCACCCATTTTGGCGGTACCGGATTTTAAAAAAGAATTTTCAGTACATTGTGATGCGTCTTCATACGGAATCGGTGGAATGCTTTCCCAGACCATCCAGGGGGTTGAGCATCCGATCGCATACGTTAGCCGCGCCCTAAACAAAAGTGAGCGAAATTACAGCGCCACTGAAAGGGAGGCTCTTGCGGTCATATTTTCAGTGGAGAAATTTCAGGCATATCTAGGCTCACGTAAGTTTAAAGTGATCACGGATCACGCGTCACTCAAATGGTTCATGAATCTTGAAAACCCGTCAGGGAGGTTAGCTCGTTGGGGTTGCAGACTGTCTCAATTCGACTTTGAGATTGAGCACAGAAAGGGATCGCTTAACGTTGTGCCTGACGCACTATCAAGACTCATGCAAGTAGATGCAATTAACGTGACAAATGATGACGTTGAGCCAGATGAATGGTATGATAAGATCTTCAATGGTTGTAGATCTTTTCCCGCAAATTTTCCAAATTTTTGTTTAAAAGACGGGAAACTTTTTAGACTTTCAAAGTCAAAGTATAATTTGTTGCGAGAGTTCGATTGGAAGGAAGTGGTGAAGAAGTGTGATCGTAAGAGAGTTCTGCAGCAAAATCATTGCGAAGCAACTGCTGCGCATTTAGGTGTTTTTAAAACTCATCGCCGGTTGGCGTTGACCTACTTTTGGCCCGGTATGTATAAGGATGTAGTCGAGTTCGTAAAAGCGTGCGATGTCTGTGCAGCGTACAAGCACTCGCAGAAACCGACTGCAGGCCTCATGGGACAGCCAAGGGTATGTCGACGACCATGGTTGGTAGTTAGTATAGATCTCGTCGGTCCACTGCCGCGCTCTCGCGCAGGTTATACATTTTTATTTGTTGTTACATGTTGCTTTTCGAAACACACACTGCTATTTCCACTTCGCCGCGCTACTAGCGCTTTGGTGGCGAAGCATTTTGAAAACCATGTCATTTTGGAACATGGCGTGCCTGAAACCGTGATTGCAGACAATGGAACGCAATTCACGGGATCAGAGTTTAAGCAGTTATTGAAACGCTACAACGTACCTAACATTTTTTATGGCCCGCGCTATACTCCGCAGGTAAATTTAGTCGAGCGTTATAATAAGGTAGTGATGACCGCCGTAGCGTCTTACGTAAAGGACAATCACCGTACATGGGACGAAAAGCTGCACCAAATCAGGTTTGCGATAAACAGTGCAGTAAGTGAGACCACCGGGTATTCTCCTTTCTTTTTAGTGCACGCTAGGGAACCCGTCATTAACGGCTCGTTTTATAAAGATACTGATAAACAATACGATGTGGGTATGCCTAGAGAGGAGTATGCAGGCGAATTTGGTTGTATGAGAGACATTTTTGAGCAGGTTAGGGTACGTATGCTGCAAGCACATGAAACAAATGCCAAATATTACAATTTGAGACGCCGAGAGGCGAAGTTTTCAGTAGGGGACGTTGTCCACAAGCGTACTTATACGCAAAGTGACGCCTCTAAGTTTGTTATGTCAAAACTCGCACCTAAGTATGAACCGTGCAGAGTTAAAAAGGTTTTATCTCCTTTGGTTTATGAGCTTGAAAGGCTGGATGGTCACCCAATTGGGTCGTGGCATATTAAAGATTTTAAGTAGGAAATGGAAGTTAGGTTTTGAGGTGGAAGTTATCTCTGGACGCAGGACCCCGAGTCTCTTTAGGCTTGTCGTCTTGCCGCCAGAGTTGACAACCATTATCACCTACCTCTCATAACATAACAAAAACGGTTGAGATCGTTAGTAGTGTTAAATATTCGGTAAATATTTAATTCACGAATTTTGTTCGGAACGTGGCGAACAGTAAAACTGTTACGTTATTATTTTTGCATGGGCGATGAATGATTGAATATGTTAGTGCGTGATGATGTATGTGCGGTGCGATCGAAGCTGTGCTCAGTCTCAGAGCGATTTGGACTATAGGACTTAGTATGGTTTTAGAGTTTGGAAGAGTTATCCTTGGACGCACGATCCCTCGTCTTGTACCAGTCGTCGTGCCGCCAAGGACGACAAACCACTCACCTGCTAAGTACCTCTCAACCCCAATATCGGAGCTATCTTTAATATGACCAAATGGTAACGCATTGTTACGCTTTGTCCGGTACTTACCATACCCGACAAACATCGAAATAGTACTTTGTTTTTATAACTTAGCGTATTTTTTTTTAAATCACGTGTCGGTAGGCGTTAGATCTAACGATTTTTTTGGTAGTACTATTTCGCATGTTGCCATACCTCGTTTTTGTTTAGGTATACCGTGTTTTTTGGGGGTGTTGTGCAACATGATTTGGGACGTTTCGTTTCCTCCGACAAGTCAGTCGGGGACAAATTTTTAGGTAGAGATTAAAACTCAATTTAGCAACTTTGATGGTTTAAAACTTAGATTTTCTTGGATTGTTTTCCGGTTTGGATTTATGGTTGTTGGAGTCGGGTGATGGTTTATTGCCCAGACTTCATCATTTTGCCCGGACAAGGAGAGTTTATATTGATGAATGCTGAACATCGGTCCTGGCGGTTGGAATTGGCTTTCTCAGTACAACAAGCTTTTTCCGCGTTGTGCTGAGAAGGCCAACGGTTTGTTCACTGGTTTGTAAGGTATAACGGAGGTTTTTTTCTATGTGTTGCGCAGATGGCCGCATAGTTTTTTTTACCTTCCGTATGTTAACGTGGGTTCGAGATTTTTTTGGTCGTTGGTTTTTTAGATTCGGTTGATCCATGTTTGTGGAAACAGTAGATTTTTTTCAAGATATATAGAGTAGAGTCCTTAGACTCCTATGAGACAAAATCTCGAAGCCGCGTTAGATGTTTGTTCAATTTGATTAGCTTGTTTATTAGGTTAGTTTTCTTGCCTTTGGTGTGTTGTTGGTCTGGTCCAATAAACTTATTTGTAGGATCCGAATCGCTGAGGACAGCGAGCGGTTCACCTACGTTGAACCTTAAAATCGGGGAGGGGGGTATTGTAACGTAGTACATTTTTCTAAATTTGCAATAAATATTTTGGGTCGATTGATAATTAAAAGAAAAATACCTCTTCGTATTTCAACGTTTTTAACGGTGTCCAAAACAAACCTCATTGATTGCATTTCTATGCATAATCTGTTGCATTCAGATGCACCTCTCGATGCTTATCTGTTGTCGGGGTTGTCATATGACTAAAAATAATTAAAACTTGAGATATTTATGTTGTCACTCCAGGAAAACTTTGTATGAAGTAGGTAGGATTTATAGGATAAAAAAACAATTTCGATTTAAAACAAAACATAGAAATTACAGACTTACAAAGTGGCTCTGGAATGAAACAATATTAGATTAAATGGTAAAAATATATTTCTTAGGCTCAGGAGTGATATTGTCTAAATAATTCAGACAGAATTTTCGTGGGATTTGTGTCTTCAAGGGACTGCCACCCTACCTTTTGTTAATAGGGCTCTCAGGGACTCCATATTGGAGATCATTCGAGAATGATAGGCACATTTGATTTGGGAACCCCTCTGGGGACACTCGCTCGCAAGAGCCCAATTTGTGGGAAGACCACACTTTCGGCATGGTGGTCTGAAAGATGGAAACGGCTTGAGTCCTTCGGAAGCTCCACTGAGTGAGTAGAAATTAAATTTCGTGGTGATCAACTCCACAATGGCGCGAGACGTTGTGGGTTTGTTCTTAACCAGATTTTGGTTCTTTGCAGAGAGACTCCTGCTCGAGGGAAGGGAGCGCTCCGCCAGAAGGCTTAGCAGCTACCAGTGCGGTGAGCCAAATTTCCAATGGTTTCATCTCTTTTCTAGCGGCCATAAAAAGGCGTAGGCTAATATAACCTTTTCTCGGTTTTCAGGAGCCGGGATTTATCCATTTATTTATCCATTTATTTATTCATTCATTTATTTCATTCGTTGAGTAATTTATCTCAAAAGCTTCAAAATCCTAGAAGTCAATTTGGTTTTGGAGACCTCCTGGAGCGAGGAATTTAAGCACGCCATCTGCCTCGGCCACGTCATTTTGGTACCACGTGCGCGGCCCTGAGCTCTACGTCACCGCTCAGCATCAAGCTTCACCGGGGAAAGCAGCCTGTCACCCCGCTGCATCTGAGGAACGTTTAAATTCTGAGGTCGGTCCTTTCCATGATTTAATTTAGTAAGGCATCAGCGCCAGCTGCAAAGTTAGAGTAAATTTAGAATTTTGAGCAACCACTAAAGTAAGATAAAGACATTTGAAAATCCTGGTACATAGTTATTTAGTATTAAAATAAATTAGTTCTTAAATAAGTAGAATTCTGTGTGAAGCTTTATTCTGGACCTGTTAAGCGGCCCAGCTTTCCACTGAGCTAAGTTCTAAAATTAGGTGTCGTCAAATCAAGTTAAAGGTTCACACAGATTCGCAGGTTAGGATTAAATCACTAACTTACCACTGGCAAGATCTTAGGATTAATAAAGTTTCTATAATATAATTTGTGTTCGCTTTTTCATCTCCCAAATTAGGTTCCTCTAGCAAGCAATTTTAGACACCACATTTTTTACTGTTTTAATTTCATTGTTTTTGTGCTAACGTGCTATAGCTTTCTTTGAACAAGCCGGAGCCTTGCAATTTTATTTAACCCCTTTAAAATAGCACGTTTCAGCGCCTAATCTTTTGTTTCTTTCTATTTTTTTTGCTTTACGTCCCCTCTTAATACATTCACTGCCAATATATTCGTAGCCGTAGCGCTTCCAGCGTTTTCCCGCTTTGTAGAGGAAAGCGACTACGAACAGAGAGCCTACTGAGCGGGTTCCCGGCACTCAATGCATGTGTTGCTAAGCTAAAACGAGCGTAAAAGATTACCGGTCCGGTTTGTTTAACGAGACAGCAATCGGGCAGCTATATTAGTCACGGTCGGTTCAGAGCGTGAAACTGAACATCGCAATAACTACCCGTCGCTGCGAGCACCTAATGAAAACAGTACAAATAAATGATGTCAAAACAGATTCAACTCGCACCAGCAACAGATGGCATACAGTGATTGTGTACTTGAGTGACACCGGTCATGTTGTCTCCCTCAACTCCATAAAATATTTTCGTTGACAATTTGCTTCATTAGACTTTTTAAGTAATTTGAACGGACGACTAAAATGATGCGGTTTTGTTTTACTGAACTCAAAAACGCAGGGTGCCCCAGCATAAGATGTATTAAAAAACAACATAATTTTTTTATATATATTTATTCAGAAAGTACATAAGATGGGTAAACATCATTTGGTTAGATTAAGTAAGGAATAAGACAAATTACATCTGCGGCTTTGCTGGTACCTCCACATTTACCACAAAAAGATGTTTTTTTATGTAACTTATTTTGACAACCTTTCATTATTTTTTAAAAATTGCTCAGAAACAATCAAGCTTTGTTGTTAACAAAAATGTTGCATAAAGCCAACTTTTTTTTTAAATTGTATATTATTATATTTAGGGACTTAAATCAGTTACATGATTATGTCAGCCCCATTGTACCTTATACTAGTATTCTTACATGTCTACTTATGGAATAGTATTGTAACGTTTTAAAAAATCTATAACATAAAAATATATTATCTTCTTAGCTTCTTCTGAGGTCGGTACCGTTAAGATGCTCTGAAAGGCACCTATAAGCCAACTTTTACAAAACATTCCGAATATGTTTGGTTGGCAACACATTTCTGTAGAAAGGCCATAGTTTTTTTTTAATTTAGGGGAATATTTATTATACCTATACATAATTCATCACTACATAGGAACCTGTTCATTGTTGGAGTTTGAACGAAATATTTTTACTAGAACTTTTGGAATGAATAAGAAAATATTGTTTTAACATACCTATAAGTACCTATATTATGTATTTTGAACTATTCACACGCTAAACGTATACTCCCTTGACTATGTATATACATTTAGGTTGAAATTTATTGCAATTTGTACTTACTTACCTTCGACAGAATCAAGGAATTAAGTTCATAATGAAATAAGCACGATCTTGACATTACTTATATACAATCCATATTACCGCTTCTTTCTCTTACCACTTAGTTTGGCTTGATATTTTTCTGTAACTGACATTTTAATCCGAAAAACGGCCCGGCCTGTCGACTATAAAGCCGAACGTGACTGAAATGAAAACAATGCACAATGAAATCAAAATTTTACGGATTAAAATATTTTTTTCTTTTCCACGGATGAAACCCTTGAAGAAACTCACTGGTTGTGATATGTCTTTGTTACAAAAAATCTATAAGCAAATTCAGGCGGTAATAATTGTAACAAAATGTTTATGATAATTGCACTAAAGATATAGGTCATAGCTCTAAAACCAATTCCTACCAGGCAGATGGAAGGCGCTCTTTCAATTTATTTCTTACCTCATTCTTTAATAAGATCGCTTGTACTTTCATTTGAAGTTCAAACAAAAACGTAATCAAGAACTCTTCCTGTTACATTAAATGAGTCGAGATGACTGGACCGCCAAAATTTATATTGAAAATTTAAACTGTCAGTTTGCGGAAGAAGGAAAATTAATGTCCTGATAAAAAAATATCTTTTATCCGTGGATCGATTTTCAATTCAGTCTTTAGTAGTGATTATAAATATGCTGTGCAAAACCGCATTGGTTAATTATTGCCGCCATTTGACGTACAAACTGTACGTTTTATTTAGTTTGTAAGTAAAAAATATTTGTTTTGTTGTTTTTAAAGTAATTATAGCAAAAGTTGCGTGTAAAATGTGCGATAACGATATTTCGGAGACGCGACCTCATATCCGCAAGTTCCACCGGAAAGTCCCCCAATTTCTGCTGTAATATGAGGATGTAAGATATCATAGAAAGTTTATAATATATGTGTAAATAAAGCAGTGTCTATAACTGTACATAATTAGGCATTAAAACTCGAATGTAAGTTTATGAAACGAACGAAGTGAGTTTTTAATAGAATCACTCGAGTGTTTTTACACTCAGATATTATGTAGCAGTCACATAAACTGCTATAATAAGATAATGTATTGCACATTTTTCGTAATAAAAAGCAAACTTAATAATCTTAACCGCCATTAGGTATATGTACAAGGTTGCAAACCTTATTATTACCTCCGACGAGGGAGGAAATCCCAGTGGAGATAACGTCAAACAAGACAACCATCTCTGACTGTAACCGTGCAGAAATAATATGAGATTGCGCGAATCACGGGGCGGCATGCGGTCCCGCTAAATTAGTCACCTGTCATAATAATCTTAGACATAGGTACATGACGCTTCTTTTTATTTTTGTGACTTATTTGGGGCCTGAGCATGATACTTTTGACGCTTGGCAACTGAGAAGGAAGGTAATATAACAATAACCTAAAACTTATACATATTGTCCATATTTATGTCCCGTGTAGGTAGAGATTTAATCATGAATTTAAAATCTATTTTTTGTTGGAAGATCACGTGAACGTTGTTGTTGTTGGTTTAGGTTTTTAATGATGAAATAGTTTTTATAAACGTTTATGATTTAGTATTGTTAATTTATACTTACCTACTTTTTTCTGTTATCAACCTTATGTCTAACAAAAGGAAATAAATGTATTTCTCTGTATAAAATATACAGGTAACTTCCCGATTTCTCGTAAAAGTTTTTTTAAGGATTCAATAATAAGTTAAGCCAGGTGTTATGATTTATTTTCATTGAATATTTTTTATTGTGAGCCATGGATTCGTTTTTTAAGTTTTACGATTTCTTTCAACATTTTGTAAGGCTTTGAAATTTTTGCAAAAGATTCCAAAATTGGTTCTATAACTGAAATCTTGAGCGGCGAAAGGGTTTCAAGGCCCGAGGGGGTAAACATATAAAAACATTGTTACCGAGTAAAACAATTTTTCTTTTTCACCACTTCAACGCGAGAATACTAACTATAAACAATTACAAGTCAATCCAAAAGAATGCTTTATATATTTATGATTTAAAATCAGCACACACACAACATAACTCCAAATTTACTTTTGTAGATAAAATCTAACTTTCCCATCAGTTTTGACGAATAAAGAGAATCTTTACGAGCTGGTTTGGTGAAAAATTTTTGTGTCAGTCATACTTTTATGAAAATATGTACAGTCGCCATCAGATATATCGTAGCGGCCAAGGTGTTCACAATATCTGAACATGCACTCTAATACTCTGACAATAGAGGCGTGTTCAGATATTTGTGAGCACCCTGGCCGCTCCGATATATCTGATGGCGACTGTACCATCAATACTTACATTTGTTTAACACCACGCCCTCGCTGCAAGTTCCGAATGAAACGCTTTAGTAGATATAGGTATCTAAAATTTTTGTATTCATTCGGATTCTTTGCATAAAACATACCAGCGGTAACCGAAACCTTACGCATAAAATAAATTATTTCGGCAAATCCAAGCGTAGGCAATGTATCTGCGATGTTATCAGGCCGGTCGCGCAGCGCTGGTTATGACATGATTAAACTAGACCGTACGATTCCACTGACGCTAAAAAAGACGTGACCGCTTTACACAATTATTTTTCCGCGTTGAAAAACTGCCTGCCACAAATTTAGGGCCGGTACTGACAGCCGTGAATAAATTATGTTAATGAACACTTTGGAAGCGCATCCGTTTATTCGCCCGATCGCGTTTGAACGCTTTTTCCGAAATTACCATAGGTAATAACTAAGTAGAAGTTGCAACCTGAGCCCACACGTGAACACAATAATAGCAAGTGAGTGGAAGCGTCGTCCGTGAAGCTTACTGAAAGCCTTATGCTATTATCATGAAAATTATATAAGATTAAATGAGTACGTTCGCGGTTGACGCAGTCTCTTACAGCATTGAGTAAATATAAGCATAGGCTGCAGTATTTTTATGTGCTCAAACTCAAAACACACTAACATGAACTAATAATAAAGGCTAAGCTCATAATATGTATGTATAAATTCATTCATATAAATTGTATGCGAGCAAAACTTTTAGCTTATCTATCTAATAATAATTTGAGAGGTATCTTGTAGTAATTTATCGCATGTGACAGGAGAGTTACAATCGCAGCTTACATATTAAACGTCTGATTGACGTGCATTACACATTATTACATTCCTGTCACATCGAATATATGCTTCGCGAATAATATGAGTAATACACACTCGGTTGACGACGAGATTCATTCAATTTGAGTTTGACAAGATTTAGTTACCGCAAGAATTTATTCACGTTGCTAAGTCAGCGAAGGCGTTCAGGATTTTACGTTCAGGATTTTAGAATATTCGACTAATTTACAGTGTCTCAAAGGACGAATTGCACAGGAGCATTATATGTGTCATGTTAACATTATACTGATTAGATGTAATTTAATTTTGTAAGCAGCTCTCGTATGTAGAATGTAGGTCATCTTAAAAAGTATTAAATTAGTACTGAAAAGATAAAAATATTATAAAAAACACCCGTTTAGCATTTGAAAGGGGTACTTTAGTTAATTCGTAAACTTCATAGTATTTCGCTCGCTGGCACCGAGTTAAGACGTTAATTAAAACACTTTGCTCAACTTTTAGTACTGAATTTCTAAAGTACGGCAATCAAGTTAATGGCTCAATCAAAGATCAAAATAACCCTATCACAATAAATATATAATTGCAATGGTCTTTAGAATGCCATATTTTTTCTTTGTTTTATGATGAACTTACTTAAAAATAATGCCGGCAACATAAATGTATGTATAATTCTAAAGCTAAATTGAATTTATTTTACCTAGACGTATTATGACGGCAAAAAAAGAATAACAAAAACTAGATATTAAAAAAAACAGATATTAAGTTAGTAATATTTTCATTCCTATTAGGATTAAAAAAGCTAGATTCGAAAAAATACTAAAATAATTTGTAAGTAGGTACCTACTGCGTATTAATAAGTATAGTTAGACCTGTATAAGACTACTATAAACAATAATAAAAAAGATGAGCAGCTGCAGTATCAAAAGCTTTAAGCAAGCGGCAAACGCCTGTATACTCTGTCTCTTTGTGGCCGTTTTTAATATAAATTTAACGCTCTGCTAGAGTGTAGTTACTCGCTAGCCATTATTACTGTAGCCACTACTCTCTATTTGTACTCGGTGGAGCTTACTGGCCCGGTCAGGCTTAGTAGTGCAGCACTCAGGCCATCAAATGTACAAAAAACAAATTGTGCAATGTATTAAATGTTTTTACTCGCTAACTTTTAATAAGTACCTAATTTTAATAAGTATGCATTATATCACGTTGGTTTAAGGAAAAAAAAGCACTTATTTTTCAGACTTTTAGGGCACTCTGTCTTATGCTTCCCATTTAAGGGTAAAGTAAGATATATTGGTTGAAGCGGTCTTCGTCGCTCATGGACATAAGCAACTTCAGAAGAGCTCTTCTCAACTCTTTTTGAAGATCCGCATATCATTACGCAAAGGAAAATACCCTATCTCACATTCTGCACGTTATAGGAGAAAGCGGAAATATATACCGTGTGTATGTATGTTAAAAACGATATGAACATTTATATTATGGAAAACATCAATCACTCAGTACAACTTTATTTAGATATGATAAAAATACACATACACAAACAAATAAAGTAACTAGTTTAACAGTTTTCAATAAACTGTGATATCATTTGTTGCAGTTACTGTTTCAACTGCCTACGTCAGTTCATTTTATCCACAATTATTTGCAATAACTTGCCTAGTCTCTTTTCATTATGCGATATGACGAGACATGCGAGCCGTCTGGACTACATTCTTACCTAAATATTATTACAAGGGACTTTTCCTTATATTTATAAGCAGTATTTTTCTGTTGTATTATTTTCTTTCTTATGGCTAGTACTAACTGCGCCTCGAACTGAACTCGCGTCTTGAAAACGAAAGAGCTCGTGATTCTGAGTCGAATTAACATAAATATTACTAATCTGAAACAAGGTTAGTACAAACTTTTAAATTAAATGGCTCTACGTTAACCCAATTTCTTTAAAATTGAAACAAAAGAGAATGATTGATTTACTAAAGTTAACGCGTAACAAACTATCGAACATAAAAAAAAGAAAATGTGGGGATTTGCCCCTAGCCATCTGCTGATTTCAAAGTTGAATGTAAGAACTTCGCTTCGCTCGCTCGTTCGATTCCCTTTGCTTTGCTCGGTCGTTCGGTTATTACACAGTTTCATAGACCGTTTTGATCGTAGATCGTCTTGATGAACCGTACATATTTTTATACTAAAACGCCGGGCCATCTTCCGGTTCTACTCGTATTTAGTACTTTGGACTCTTATCTCATTTATAGCTCTAAACTTTAGCTCTTCCTCGCCAAAATCTACTCGTTTCTTATTAAATATGTGCGGTAACTAAACGCTGTCTGCTCCCCCCCCCCTCTGGGATATAGACATTGTACGACTAAGATGTGCTTTTATCATTTATTACAATAAATAATACCGGATACGAATAAACCCAATCGAGCATCCCGATATCACAATATTTTAAATATCTTGTGACTTGTCCACCAGAAAAAATTGTAGCAATGAAAGTATATCAACATTAGAGCGTGTCTGAATGAAGACGGCGGGTATTTCCAGTGCAAATTGCAATTACCATTATTGGGGTAATTTGGAAACGGCGGCGGTCGCTGCGCAGAGAACTACTCGCCAAGTAATGGATAGCGCTTTACGTTAAAATACTTCACATGTACCTACTTTCCAGTACCTTATTTAGAACATAATATGAGTGGCACTCCTTATTGAGTGCCGTACAATTTTCATACACACACATTATGTAATTTCTAGCTGTTTACATATAAAATGCGTAAAGAACGATTAATTACTCATAAACAACATAATATTAATTTATCATACTTAAGAACAATTGCTATAACGCAAAAACAAAATATATCAATAACAAATAAATAATATAATATAATATTAAAATGTTACATGCATGCATGCATGCATGTGTGTGTGCATTATATTATAATGTAATATTAGTCAATAACAAATATGTATTTACTCGTAATTGTAAAGCGCTGGTGGCCTAGCGGTAAGAGCGGAGCGGACTTGCAATCCGGAGGTCGCGGGTTCGAACCCCGGCTCGTACCAATGAGTTTTTCGGAACTTATGTACGAAATATCATTTGATATTTACTAGTCGCTTTTCAGTGAAGGAAAACATCGTGAGGAAACCGGACTAATCCCAATAAGGCCTAGTTTCCCCTCTGGGTTGGAAGGTCAGATGGCAGTCGCTTTCGTATAAACTAGTGCCTACGTCAAATCATGGGATTAGTTGTCAAGCGGACCCCAGGCTCCTATGTGAGCCGTGGCAAAATCCCGGGATAACGCGAGGAAGAAGAAGATAACAAATATGTATTTAGTATAACAATATAACAATTCAAACTTGTGATGCCAGCACATTCGTCTGTTCATCATAGCACCACTCCTATAACATCATAAAAACTCAGTGGTTTGTTATTTCGGGACTGTATTATAATGTAACGAAATCATTGAGATATAGGCATACTTAGGTACCATTTTTTGTGGATGAATATTGGGACTATATTCCATATCCTACTGCTAACGAGAGAAATGCTGTGTCCTACAGTGAAAATAATTATTTACTTGGTAAAATATATTTATATGCATAAATTACAACGGGACCCTTCAAACGGACTTTGCACAAATTATAAAATAAAATAAATATCAAATCTAGCTTAATAAGTTTGTATTGAAGATGCCATAAATATTGTGACATTCTTATAACAATGAAAACGGGAGGCGATTTGTGCAATATTGTAATAATTAAATTCTACAAACTCATGAAATTGTGTGTTTTACGGCTCCAAAGTAATGGATAAAGTTTCATTGCGAGCTTTACTCTAATTTATTTTTATTGTTATATGAGCCAGTTTATGTCCCGTTTTACACTCCTCATTCGCAGTAGTTACAAGCAGGGGGATGTGTCGCGCCTCGTAATAGATTAAGTGTTAGATATGCCTCACACCTGCACCGCGTCTCCAATATTACGAGTATTTTCAGAGCTTGCTTCCTACACGACTATCATAACAAAAACATAACGCGCAATATTATTACGGACGCACTACTATCAGTCAGTAAACGTAACATTGATTAAATACTACCTACCCGACTCATGCATGTACATACAAGAGCGAAACAAACCTAACAGTACTTTTAAAATAACTGTAGACAACAATTGTTCAGAGCAATTTAATTTTCAAAATTGAAAATTCCAAGGCTTTTCACCTTCTCTCGGATTCTAGCTCGTGAAAAACTATATTGCGTTTTTTATTAAAAATACGGAGTGTTCAGACGAGGGGCAAACGGCCACTAAAACGTTATGGTTACTGCGGTGACATTCGCACGGATACCTAACTTATAAAATTGGTGCCTAATCCTCCAACCGATAGCCGCTCTTCGCGGGTTTCTGATATCACTATGGATTAAGGATTATTTTGCCTCGCCAGGAAATTATTTACATTTTTTTTACTGCGCCTACCTTAAAAAATGTTTATCGAATATGTCCATAAATAGAACGGTTTTTTAAATATTATAATAACACATGGTTATAATAACACATTACATTATTAATACAGCAATACAGCATCACTTCTAGAAATGAAACATTTATTATGAATGTTTTAATTAAGTTTTTTTATAATGTTCGCGTCAGTATATGTATTGGCTGCTAGAATTTCAGTCGCTTTAATGCGTTATCAAATGATATTACCGGCACTGTAGCTGTGCCTGTAGGTGCGCTTTTTCATATTAACTCTTACACTTAATACCTATTAGTCTAGCTTCTGTTTTACTCTATAACACAATTCAGGAAGTAAGTAAGTGATAAATAAGTACTTACTTTGACAACAAAAAATGCTGTTGACACTCTTTTCTGTAATTTGTCCCAATTTTGTAGGTACCTGCTATCAGACGCAATGTATATACAATATTTTTCTATCTTATTTATGTCCAATACCTAACAATTATGTGGCATTTAGGGATCTGATATATTCCAGTCTATGTGCCCACAATATTTTTTTTTTAAACCACGCGGAACAGTGGTAAAGATCTCTATAGTTATTTACGATACAAGTGCGGAAAAGAGGAAATTCGAAACGAGTGGCGATAAATTAAAACACGACCGAAGGGAGTGTTTTAAATCGACACGAGTTGCGAATTACCTATTCGCACGTGTATCGTACAACGTTTTACAGTACATATGGCCCTTTAAACTTTTGACATCGCACGAAAAGTGTTATTTTACGCACTAGTGCGGGAAAATAAGACCATATGTACTGTAAAATATTTTGCGTATTTTTTTGTAAATATTTACTAATGATTGAATATAGGTATTTACTGATGTACTTTAATACCTATGCCAAATAATCAATATAAGTTTATATCCCCATTTACACTTCAAAAGCAGGTATTTGTACCTACCGTTTACATAGGTACGCACATACGTACATAGTTAGCGCATAAACATACCACGCGAAACACCGCATTCACATTAAGAGAGCCAATAGCTTCGGAGTTAGTGTTACGCGAAATTTCCATTTAGTATGTGGCTGTTTGCTCGGCAAAATTAGTCGATTGTTTGGTTAACGTACTACTGTCTAAACAAGATCGTTGTAAGTGCATCGACAGAATAATGCGATATAAGTTTTAAGCAGGCGCAAGAATAATTTGATCAGGGATATTAACATGTATACAATTGTGAATAACATGTATTCATGTGGTCGGGATAAGATTTAATGAACAGTTCATGAGGGGGTAAGATAAAAACAGTCCATATAACGAAACATACATGGCCATGATAGGCAATTAGGCAGTATAGAAAACTATCATCACGGAGATGATTTTGTTGCCTACATTGAGAGGATAGAACAAATTCTTCATAGTCTACGATATCAAGGAGGAATCAATATAGTAGCATTGGTAATAACATTAATCGGACCAGACTGTTACATGCTAAAAAAAATGTTGTCCCAAAAGATAAAACGCACTCGTAAGAACAATTAATGAACATACTTAAGGACAACTGACAATGAGAAATCACAAGAATATGAATACAAATTTTGGGTTATTTGTTATTTGGGCCTACTCGCTTACATTTTAGAGTATCATCAAGTCCATCAGTTTTTTCAGTGTTTTATGGAACAGATATTAAAGGGTGAATAAATTTAATGCATATAATTGATTACTTGATCATAACGGGTACTAATTTAAAGTATTGTGAGCATATGGATTGGGTCAAGGTAAATTGTAGGATACGTCAACCATCAAGAAATATAAGTCTACCAATCAGTTGGGAAAAATGTGTTTGATCGTTTACCGTCTGTGTTTGAAGAGCCCAATATACCATATACCATATATACGATCCTGAATCCAATGGGTTTGCAGAAAGGACTGTTCAAACAGACAAACAAGCATCAAATATGTAGGTTATTAGTAAAACATGAGTCCAGACCCTCTAAAGAACTAAAACTAGTTTTCCGTGAGGCTTGGGGGAAAATTAGTTTATTTGGGATTTTTCAGTCATAAATTTATTTCAGAACAGCTTTTAACTAGACAATGCAAGTAACACAACGCAAGTTAATATTATAAAATACTTAAAGGGCCTGGCGCTCGCCGGCATTATTTAGCGCTGAATCAAGGCCTTACTGTGTTCCATTTATTTATCAAAGCAATATGTAAATATGGATAAGGAATTGAGTTGAAAATAAACTCTATCTTTGTTTCCTTTTATGAAAGCTTACAAAAAACTTAATAAGAATTCCATATAACGCAGCGATTGTCCTTTTATAGTCGCCGCCGACGTGACGGAACAATGTTAAATAGAGTCAGAGAAAAAGTTGTTCCAACGAGACGATTTGAGCTACGAAAAGAAAATGATTGTAAGTATTGTAGTATAGTTTTAAACTTTCTCAATTTTTACACATTATTTTAACAAAATGGGCTCGAGGAAATTGGATCTGGAGCGACAAGCAACAAGGAGGGCTATGCCACAGATTAAAATGGGGTTACAACCGAAGCCCGTTGATAACTCTGTAGTTTATGATAAAATAGGTATCTATTTTCCGCTCCACTTTTTTTTTAATAATCATATTCGCAAAACACGATACGAATTTACAACGTTGTAAAAAAAATTGTGGTGACGATGACGGCCGATTAGCCGTTCGATGGCTCCTTCCTACTTCCTTATTGCTTCCTTCCCTCTGATAATATTAAATTTGTCCTGGATTCATGTGAGCGGGGCAGGTAATTTTTGTCTGTCATGGTGGTCTTTGTCTGATAGTCGTTCGTTGCGTTGTGTTGTAGAAAATTGGCAATAGTTTATTAGTGATAGTTATATAGTTTACAATTAAATTATACTGTGGGAATTAAAATTTTCGGAGGAACCTCGGTGGGTAGGTAAGTCATATTCATACTTGACATTACTCGCAAAGCATCTACCTATTTCACTATTAACTCGTGAAGCGCCCTACTGTCACACTTGTGTTGGTAACTAGTATAGGAGTTCTATACTACGGTAATTCTGGAGCGCTCCACGGGTTAAAAGCCAGCGAGATACACTCAAATCAATTATTAAATAAAAGGCTAATTATGACTTGAATGCCGCTTCTGTGCGAAAATATCCGAATAAGCTTTTGTATGAAACGTTAACGTTTCCTTTAGTAGATTCCAATCATAAAATTCCTAGCATACACCTAGCAGTCTCATTTGAAAGCCTTTTAGACAAAACGTACATTTAGAAAGAAACCTACTTTCCTCATTATATCAAAAGTTCTACAACAAAGTACTCACACATTTTTTATCCGGCCGTGAAAATAAAGTCCGCAAATTATTCGATTCATTTCAAAGGAATCCTACTAAAAGGAACGCGAGACTAACTCAAAGCTTTTATATCTCGTAGCGAAGCGCCTTATTGTCTTCAACGGTATATGTATTAAACCTTGCTTTCTCTTGCGTAAATAAAATCCATTGGAGAGAAAAGTGCAATGGACCCGCGGGGGCGATGTGGTCTTCTACGTAGGTGTAATGCCTCATACGAGTGTCGGGGACAATGCAAAGTAGATTGAATTGGAAAAAAAGACTTAAACAAAATAGCAGCTTTCGGTGCTCTGGAGAGGGGGATCCACGCGTAAGGGTTAGGTACAATAAGGACTGTCCATAGATGAGCCCGAATCTATAAAGCTGATTTCGTGTATAGTACAGTAAACGGCGCGTAGAGGCGTAAAGTTTTTTAAATTTCAACATTCGAAAGAAAACATGGTACATACTCGTAATAGGTACACTATACAGGTACAAAAAAAACAGAAGTGGAAAAAGTATTCAAATGGAACAAGCATTCATGGTGTTTATTGGCAGTTGTGTTGTAATCTCAGAGATTTTGGAAGGTATGATTTTTATTATTAGTGTTACTTCGTTTTAAAAAAGAAATGGGCAAAACATTTTCTTGTGCCTCCTTGCCATGGACACGGTACCCTGGGTTACTCTTTAGAACTTGATTTAAAGACACTTAAATAAATACACAAAACAAAACACACTTTTTCTTGGTACTTAGTAGAGCATACAGCCATACATGTTCTTATAACAAACTGTGACTGACTGACGGGATAGATACATAGCAACAAGAAATATTTGATGAATCGAAGACCTCTTCACCCCGGAAAGACTTGAACTTGAGACTCCAGGATTACTGCTTCCCCCTTATTTATGTTTGTCATACACGCCTTGAAGAGGAAGGCTTCTACCTTAAGAGTTTTTAAAGGCACCGAAATCCTACGTCGTATTGAGAAATCATTAGTATCTATGCGTTTCCCGATACAAAGTTAATCTTGCACTATCTACTTCAAAAGAGCCGGCATTTTCAATATTAAGAATACGCGTCGTTGTTGACTTCGCCGAAAAAATAATTGAGATCTCCAAGAGTGCAGGTAGTTCGCTTGGGATGTAATCAAAGTTCAGGATTTGTTTTTACGTACATGCTAAATTATATTTGACTGACATACTTTTCAAAAATTTTGTTTGTTGGTATAAAATACGAAACGCATCGGAACGCCCTCTATGTTACATTATTTATTCAACCTTTATTGCACAAAATAATATATAATCGTACAAAAGCCGGATTTAATGCTCAAATCGACGCAATAATCCCATAGTTGCATTTATCCCGGTTAACCTTATTTAGTTTGTTCTCAAATGCATAAAATCCGTAATAAGGGATAATTGTATTAATTGTGTTATCCAAAGGGGTGAAAATGGGATGGAAAGTTGTAAACCACTTCAACTCAGACGCAGTCGCGAGCGGCAGCTATTACCCACATAGATATAATAACACAACTTACGATCTGAGTTTGTAGAGGCCTTACGCATTATTAAGCCCTGTCGAACTTTCAAATTTACTTAGAAAGACATTAAAGTATCGAAGTGAGCCCAGTGATGTAAACATCGAGAGAGGGGGAAACACAAGCTGCATGTTCGCTATATTTTCCGAGCCATTACCTTCTTTTAACAGAATGGAGTCGGGACCGACTTGCATAAAATACATTGGTAATGCACATCACGTAAGTACAAAAAGAAATATTATATTGACTGATGACTTTGGAATTCATACTTTCTTCGCGGTGGGCACGTGTTTTGTTTTCAAATTCTTTAAACCTTTGATAAGGAAAAAGAAAAATAAGATAAATAATACGTGTAATAATTATGCTAATTTTGGTATAATTGTAAGTAAAGGTGACAGTCCATTTCCAACGACAGCTGCACTACTGTTCATTTTACTATGAAAATTGACAATAACAGCGACGCGTTCAGTACCAGTAGTGCAGCTGCGGTCAGAAATGGAATGTTACCATTAAGATGCAAACAACACACTAAAAGTAGTGATGGATATAGGGGTGAAGCTAACGGGAACGGGGGATCACAAATATTACCAGTGTTGCCAACTCGGATTTTGAAAAAATGCTAGAATAATGTTTAGATTATGTCAAAGATTTTTGAAATATGCTAAAAAAATTTTAAAATGTCACTTGAAATTAGACACTTAAAACAATTACATTTTTCAAATATGCCGCCTTTTTCTACTGACAAGATCTGCTTGACCAACTTTATATAGACCGTCGACGTCCATCCGTCTACAAAAGTCAAAATTCATATGAAAATATGAACCACATAAGGCGATGGTGCATATTTGCTGCCAATTTGGTGCAAAGTTGGCTTTGTCTAAATTATGGTAAAAAATATGCCAGATGGTTAATGGAAAATTTTGGTGCCAAAGCGAGTGAAAATATGCCAGATCTGGCATCATTTATGCCAAGTTGGCAACACTGAATATTACTAATGCTGTAATTATAGTAGACACTTCAGAAAAAATTTCAGGAAGCGGGCACGATTTACTAAAAATATATTTTCCGACCGGTTAACTTCACTGCTATCGCTAGTGCTATTGTTAAATGGAACAAATATTAACGCTGCTGCTAAAATTTCTGTAGAAATACAAGACATTTTGAAAGAAAACAATTTCTTTATTTTATCTTTGGTGTATTTTAAGGTAAAATATATTTGACATTTAGCTTATTCTATTTTTATTGCCTACTGTTCAAATATAAATCTTTTTCTAAGTGGTTCATACAAAATTAACTTGTTAATGCTAAAGGTGGGTGTCATTCATTTCGAGAAAGCTAAAAAACATTTTCGTCCGATCAATCGTTCCACGCGAGTACTCAAAAGTATCATTAAGTATTCTATAATTAATTGTGTCGGTGTCTATTTTGAGATATGCGGGGTTAAAATAATTCACTCAAAACTTGCGTAAATTCGAGTCCGGCAAAGCTTACGTTTGCACCGACTTGACCCAAACAAAGTGTAGGAGCGTCATTATAAACATCACAAATAAGTACTCACCTTATTATATTTTTATAAAAAATTGACATTAACGATGACACAGCCAGACTTGGTCAAATGTCGTGCAGAATTAGCTTGGTCCGAGTAAGTAATTGCAGTAAGTATTATTTCAATAACTACATATACTTATTCCAAGAAAATTACGTAATCGCAATAAACGCGTATAATATCTTAAGGTATACGGCATTTATATAATATAAAGTGTCATTCTATGGAACTTGCTAACTATGTAAACAAACAGTCATAATTGAAATTGTCTGTGAATGATGAATTTACTAGTGACTTTTGTTTACATACTTAGCATGTTCCATAGAATGACACTTTACATATTACATAATTGTATCAAACTCTCACGTTTATCGTGGAGGAACGTGATGGATTTGTAGTGTTGGCGGCGTGACATGTTGGGTACTAGTCCACCCGTCGCAGTGCACGCCATGTACTCCATGCAGCCGAACTTTGCTGTCCTGCGTTAATCTGCCCTCGCTGACCGCGCCGCTAAAGTGGGTAGTTTAGAGATGTGTGTACGATAAGTAAGGCATCTTACCTTTCTTCTCCCGGCCGCCATCATGACGGAATACGATGGGCTTGTTGTGTTCGCGACGCCACATGACAGCGGGTGCCGGCACGCCCGTCGCGCTGCATGCTAACCGCACGCTGCCGCCTTCACGCGCCGAGCTGCCCTCGCTAACCGTGTCCACTATGTCCGGTGGTATCACTACCGCTAGGTGACCCATCTACGAAGATAAATCACTGCATTACCGAGATAGTCTTGAAGTTAAACGGCATCTGTTAAACATAAGAACATCTATTCATCTTCATGCTATTGCGAGTTTACAGTCTATTGCGATATATTTTTTAATTCGATTAACTTATAGTGTAACTTCCATTCTAGCCTTAAAAGATGTAAGCTAACATGAGAAACAAGCTCAAAAATTACATCAAATTACTTTGCACTCACGAATTTATAATCAGTTTAAATTGCAACTAATTTCAACATAGCTTTTCCGATCGTATACTATTACTATTCCAGTTACTCGGAATAGTTTTCTTTTTAAGTACCTTTAGTTAGTAGGTAAGTAGGTATGTGGCGTGTGCAGCTAAGCATAAATAAAATGAACTAAGGGCCAGTATGTAGGTATAGGATGTCGTAAGGTGATATTTTTATCCTAATTAGTTATGAAGCTAAGTAGCTAAGTTAAGTTATCCTAAGTAGCTTCCTAGAACTTCACGTTATATATGGCCAAAAACTACGCTACTAGGCGTTACGCCTGAGCGCGTAAAAATTCTAAACAAGGGGTATCAAAGGTACCTGACTCTTCATTGGGTCCGTGTTGACCTGGCACATGTAGGTGCCCGAATCATTAGCCTGCACGTTGCTGACGTGCAGCTTCCAGGTGTTGTGGTTGTTGTAGGTGACGGACAGACGCGGGTTCAGCGCCACCATGTTAGTATGGATCGCGAGGATCGCCTTTGAGTCGGACTTTATCCATGCGACCTAAAAATACTTCTTGTTAATTCGCAGGTTTAGATTGGATAATTTGTAACATCCAGTTGCGAGAGGTATATAAGTACATACGATAAACACACTCAAATAAACGCAAGTTAAGACTGCATCGAGCAAAATCAGCGAAAAAGGCAGTCACCGTTTAGTGGCTAGCGTCCACATCTCTTGATAATTTTTTTTATAATAAATATCATTATTATCCCAAAGAGTGTGTTTACAACGAATCACCCTTGAAAATTTGAAATCTTTTACAATATAATAAATACACTCATGCAAAGTTGTACCTAAAACGAGATGAACGAGTGTCAGCGTTTAGTAAAATTTGTATAAAAATTTCGATGCTCAAGCTATAAAATCGAGTGATTTCAAAAGCCAGATAACTGGACTACAACGAATCAGGCTTTTCCTATTTTTCCTCTTAAAGACAACAGAGAAACTCAATCGTAAACGTAAACTTTCGTAAAATTTCCATACATCCGCCATATCTGTCAAATTCTCCTTTGAATCAGATGCCCGCTGTGGGCCGTCCGGAGCGGACGCGTACTTAAAATCTCCCATTTTGACAGTTCATTTATGACATAAATTCATGTCCGTATACGAATGATGATACCAGTGAAAAACTGTGTTCAAAATAAATAGGGTAAATGAATAATGTCACACGGAGATCAAGAGTCATTAAAATTTTGATTTGTTTTTATTCATAAGTCATAATACTTTAAAAATATAACAAATTATATAAAAAATATACGAACACAACCAAATCAGTGTAATTAGTTTCTTCCTAATTCACTAAAAATGAAAAAAATTTGAAGATTTGTTTTATCTTATTGGAATAAATTTTCATTGTGCTGGCATTCATATTACGTCATTTTAAAAACATATATGACATAATGTCAATATACTAGATAGACAATTTATCAACAAATTTCTTCACATTTTAACGTAAACAATATAAATTATTAAAATTTTATTTATGAAGACGAAGCAATGTTGTTCACATAATATCAGCAATAAAATTCTTAGTTTCAACCAGTTTTGTTGCTATTCTGAGAGCTATCACGTGCTTTGAAAGTTAATTCAATGATATATCATCAAGAAATTGAAATCAAGACTCGACCTGCAGTCTCAGCGAGTTTTTGTGGCTATATTATCAGTTGAAAGAACGATATTTAAAGCCAATACCGCAGTGGTCTGGTTTACGAGTACCTATATTGGTTCCATGTGACGATTTTTATATAAATGTATCTATCAAATTAACGTGCTTTTATTTCATTGATATTCGGTGCAAAACGATAACTCAGTAACGAAAAATAATTACTTATCAGAAATGCCTTAGGGTTTTTTTCAGTGAACGTTTATTTATAGGTATTTATGAGGTCTTATGTCTTATCAGTGTGGCTTTGGCCTTTGGACATTTTTGTAATGCTTTGTAATAAGGTAGGTGAGGTATCTATATCCCTAATTGTAGTAACCTTTTTTTGAATGAATTACAATTTAATTATTTAAATAAAAAAGTGGTCTACAAACATACATATCCGCTCGGTCCGCTAAAATAATTTAAGTGCCCTACATAATAGGTATATTTAAGATTAACAATCAGTAAACATCATTAATTACGCTCAAATGCTTGTTTCAAAGGTATAAAAGTACAATTTGCTAAGTAAACTGTCAATCTACATTAATTATAATAGATAGACTCCTAGAAGTCAGCTTACTGAAGATTATGAACAACATATATTATAAGTACTTTCTAAATAAAATACAATTTGTTTTTCCATGACTCATGTAGGCCGTATTTTACTATAGACCATTTTAAATTGAAGATGAAATTAATTCATGATAAAAGCTAATAAGGCCCGGTAATATTTTCTATTATTCTTGAACTTATGTTCAAGTCAGTGTTCAACTGTCAGTGCAAGTAACAAGGCCCGGTTCCGAACCAACATGGTATGGTTTTTTTATAAAACGTGTATTTTTCAAAAGCGCCGGAATATTTTTATAACTATTTTGGTATATATGAAGAAACATTGATTTGGTAATAATATCCTGATTATTAATATAACTATTTCAGTTAAAATAAAGGTGGGCCTTATATGCTTCACCTGACCTTATTCGTCCACATTTAGATCCTATAGCTATATTTGGTCACTTTGGCCGTCACTCTCCATTTGATGCCGATTGTACTAACCATTAAAAGTACAGCTCATATGTACTTTTACCTGTACTGAAACTTAAGCATTTGAGCGTAATTAAAGATGTTCACTGATTATTAACATTACGTGTTAAAGAACAGTGTCCCGATTTGGGCCATGGTGCGTCCATTAATGAATCGCATACTAACGGATAGAGGTTTACGAGTACATTCAAAGAAAAATAATTATAGGCAACCCAATACTAGTGGCTTAGTATACCAAAAATAAGGGAAGAGGGGAAATGGTCGGCTCCAATCTATGAAGTCCAATCTATGCTATATTTCTTCATGCTTTTAGCAACTAGGGCAAGTTATATATCATTTTTGTATAATTTAGGGACGAGGAATTCAGTTTTTAAATAATCGTATATAGGTATAACGATTCATACAAATAAACTGATTTTTGCACAATAAATGATAATGATATGTAATTTTAGGACAATTTTGGCCTTTACAATCACAGTGTGGTGATTTGTACTAAATAAAAAATTGCAAAATCTAGGCCTAGCAACAAGCTCTTATGAATCGTAATTAATCTTAATCTAACTATCAGAACAATTTATTGATGTTAATATTATTCCATAATAAAATTGGATTATTATACATATCAAATTTAACACTAAGAATTTCACAGAAGGATCGTCAAACATTAAAAAGATTGTATAAAAAATACTAGTCTATAATTTCTAGAATAAAATCTAAATGTCAAAAAAATAAAAATAGGCACTCATATATTTTTTCTGAATATTAATTAGTAGCGCGTGGCGGTGATGATTTCTATTCAAATTGAATTATGGCCAAAGTCAAACATTTAAAAAAAAAAACTGAATCTGGCATTTGAAAAGTGTGAATACAATGTTTTAATATTTTACAGATAAATTACAGGTGATAATTTTGTAGATGTGGAAGGTAGAGTTGTGCTAGGCGTGGTAAGCGGGTGCAGATGCAGGAGCAAATAATAGGCACCAAGCGTTCGTTTTCGCACACCGATTTATTGTCCGTTACGACACACAATACACACATCTATCTATCTTTATACAAACAGAAGGAGAAAGAGCGAAAGCCAAATAATAATTACAAAACACAAATTTAACGGGAAAAAGCAACTTAGTATGACAGCCTCGATAACAACGTTCGTATCTAGCTCTCTGCGCCTGCGGGAAGCGGGCACAATACATCGCTGTCAGCGCTGCAGCCGAGGGCGGATCGTTAGACCGTCAAACACGGCGCGCAGCGCTTACAGCTGCTCTAGGATTACTTACACAGAACAGAGCTCATACATGTGAAAATTATCTAATAATAAAATCGGTCGCTCTGTCCGCGGGTAATTTAATATATTTGGGATTTACAATAAACTATACATTCATCCCTACAATTTTACAAATGAAATGGGTTTCTGCCACCATTGCCACCCTATTATAAAGCAGTAGGCTTTTTTACTAATAAGGGATGCCCACCAAATACGCTCATAAGAACAATTTATTCTATAGATATAGGCTATGAATTATCTAATGATATACAGGGTGTAATCGTTAAGTGTAGCCGGGCTATAAATCCGTAAATATAACAGATATCAGAAAATTTCAAATTGATATCGAAAGTGCGTTATCCAATGAGTAAAATTACATTAATATATTTTTTTAATAAAAGCAGAAATATCCCAAACATTAACTTCAAACCCACCCATACATTTAGTACGACGACTCACCCCTCAAAGAACGTTGGTGTTGTAAGAGATAAATCTGCTTGAGATTCATTATTTGCGATAATAAACTGTAATAAAATAATAAAACTACCGTTTATGAAATAATAAATCTAACATTTATTTTTTAATCACGCCGCAAAGTTAATTTAGAAATATTTAAGGGGGCCCGTCAATGTATCGCACAAGAAGGGCGTCATTTCGAGAAACTACTGTAAACAAAAAATGTACTTCCTTAAAAAATAAGTGTTAGATTTATTATTCCATAAACGGTAGTTTTATTATTTTATTACAGTTTATTATCGCAAATAATGAATCTCAAGCAGTTTTGTCTCTTACAACACCGACGTTCTTTGAGGGTTGAGTCGTCGTACTAAATGTGTGGGAGGGTTTGATTGGAAGTTAATGTTTGGGATATTTCTGCATTTATTTAAAAAAAGTTATTAATGTAATTTTACTCATTAGGTAACGCACTTTCGATATCAATTTGAAGTTTTCTGATATCTGTTATATTTACGGAATTGTAGCCTGGCCACACTTAACAATTCTTCTTCTTTGTCGTCACACTCTTGTCAGAGTGGTCGTGGTCGTCATGTCAGGGCCGGTGGCAAGCTTCACAATCCGTCGCCATTCCTCCCGTACTGTAGCCCTTCTTGTACATTCATGGAGTGGTTCATTGAATGCACTTTTGACTAGGTCTGACCAACGCATTGGTGACCTACCGCGCCTTGTGCCTTCGACTTTTCCCTGCACCACAAGTCGTTCCACAGATGTATCATCTCGACGCGTAATATGTCCAAAGAAAGTGAGAATACGACACTGGACGATGGAAGAAAGACGTTGTTTAATACCAAGTTCCTGAAGAATTGAGACGTTGGTTCGGAACTGTGTCCAGGTTACGCCAAGCATTTTTCTCCAGCACCATATTTCTAGAGCGTCGATCTTCTTTTTCTCGCTTTCCCTTAGAGTCCACGTCTCAGCACCATAAAGAAATATGGGAAACACTAATGCCCTGACAAGTCGTATTTTAGTGGCCTTTGTGATGTTTCTGTTTCTCCATATTTTTCTGAGCCGATCCATGGCTGACCTGGTGATAGCCATGCGTCGTTTGATTTCATCCGCACAATTTTTGTTTGACTTAACAATTACACCCTGTATAAGTTAATTCAGGACGCGTCATGGACCAGAACCCGTACTATCCGGGACACAGTTCTTTAATATTATGTAGGACTAAAAAGGCCCTCTGTCGGTGCGGGTGACAAGGCCCAGTCCCGGGCCTTATTGAACGTATGAGATGAATTAGTAAATTTAAATATTTTAATATAAGTAGGTAGTTATGAGTTATTTGATTTCCCGATAAGTTTTAAGTAAGCATCACTTACTGACTTACAAAAGTATAAGTGTAGTACCTGAATTTTATTAGATTTTTTAAAGCCTTATTATATCAACAGAGCTTTAAAAATTAAGTTATAAGTGAAATATAATAAGCGTCTATAGTTGTAAAAAATGTTACAAGACCTATAACTAATGAAGGGATAATTTTAGATAGAGTCCACTTTTTTCGAGTAGGTAAAGTAGACGATTTCTTATATCTTTAATAATAAAACTCCTAGGTTTAATTTGGTCTATGTCTACAAACCGCATACCTACCATCGCACACCACCACACTGTTAACTGACAGTCCATAAACCTTATTACAAAAGGCATAAGGTCTACCGATGGACAGTTAAGAGCGTCGCCGTTTTGTACCTATCTTAATACAAAAGTCAACAACGAAAATAATTAATTACCTAATACGTCACATACCTATGACATGACATGAACAAACAAGGAAAGCTATATATAAAAAGTGTTTTTTCTCTGTCTTCTCACAAAGGAAAGCTTTGACAGTTTAAATTCCTCAAAGAAGGTCAGTAGTTAACACTAAACTCGAAACAGCACCTTTAAAAAAACATTAGGGGTCACTGACCTGTCCCAGTAAATTGAGGTAGTGTGCGTGAGCTGCGTTTGTGTGTGAAATGGGGTAATTTGACAGAATCTGAAAATTTACCCTCCTCGACGCCCTCTTAACAAAACGCTTAAAAATGATTGTAGAATAGCGCTATAAATTATAAACTTAAACAATGCAATCAGAGTGTGTACAATACAAAACGCTTGACACTAAAGCTGCATATGAGCATGAAATTCCGTTTTATATCTAGGATTAACGTCATAAATCGGTCCCATTTCGCCGGCGCTTCTCCAAGTTTTAAATCGCTTGTGTTGTTCACCACCGAGACGAAACTTAATGTGACTTAAACACTGTAGCGAATGTAAAACTGGGAGAACGACACGTAAAATGGTACCGACTTTCATCCGAGGAATGCAGGGTGTCTCGCCCGCGCCGCTTCAGCGCATTTTTCATGTGACATCTCGCTTTGTTGCGGTTGCGAAATAAATTAGTAACAATTCTACTGTTTGCGTAAATTTATTTCTACCACGGTAAGGTTCTAGCATTTAATTTTGCGAGTAAGTACATCTTATGTACTAATGCAGGTAATTAGGTACATATTTATTACATACACTGACATGGACTGCAGCGGGGCTAGTAAGTTTACTTATGTTCCTTAAGGTGAAGAGCCTTGCTTAGGCTCATATAGCTGTTAAATTCCGTAATTTGTCTAAAATCTTTAAAATTTCGTGGACGCGGCTTTTAGATTCAGCGGCTAGGACTGCTATTATACACAAGTTCTAATAAAAAATAGTTGATCTCTATAAATTGATAGCGGTATGACTTCCGGCGTCGGAATAATAATGTAAAAAAAAATGTATATACCTCTTAATTTTTACTGTAATTTACTCACCCGATAGTTGGAAAGGTGGTTGACGACGCATGTGAAATGCACATCGCGACCTTGTGTCACCGTGTGGTTCTCAAGCGGCGCCAGGAATTCCGGCTCCACCTCCGCCTGGATAGGTATTTCACCTGTTTACAAGAAAACGTTTTTAGGTAGGTATTAAAGTATGTAAAATCTATAAAAATTCAACACAAGCTTAGTATTCTTTACTGCGTACCTCACATACAAAAGAAACACATATTAATAGTTTAAATACAGAGGCAAAATAACAGGCGCTCCTATCGCAAGTGAATTATTAATTATAAGATTCCCCAAAATCCACCCAGTCTATTATATGATCACCCAATATAACACTTAAACCTCTCTTCAGGCTGTTTATAGAATTAACAGGAAAACGTATCGAAAACAGGTTAATATGCAGCTCTTCAAACAATGTGTATATTTAGATAAATAATCGCCTTTTATTTTGTCAGTAGGAAACCTACAAAGACCCTTAGTGTTACAACGGCCCGCTATTTAAGTACCTATAAGTAATGGAATCGTCCAGTTGTTGCTCTAACTATGGATTCGACATTTGAAACACAAAACTGCTAACTACTAAGGGCGTTGCAAATATCAACATCGAAGTTAAAAGTTTACATATCACTAAGGGCTGATTTAGACGACGAGTGAACTCGTATGCGATTTTAGTTACACTGGGGACTATTGGTCGCATCCAGTTCAGCCGATCAATCAAATACCGCAATGTAAAGAAACTCGCATGCGAGTTCTCGCACCGTCTAAATCAGCCTTAACACAACATTATTTATTATTGTATATAACTAGCGACGTAGCGACCCGCCCCGGCTTCGCATGGGTTACAGAAAACCTTAACAAATTACACACCTAAACCTTCCTCAAAAATTACTCTATTGAGCTTTGAAAACCGCATGAAAATCCCTTCAGTAGGTTTTGAGTTTACCGCGAAAATACATAAAACAGACAGACGCGGTTGTTTATAGGTAAGGTGTAAGGTGTTTAGTGATACAAATCAATACCAAATACTTTTTATTGTACACGTTATAAACAGACATGTACGAATACCATATGTATATGTACAAATAAAGAGTATATACAGGGTGCTTCCTGTAACAGGAGCAATAAATTAAACTAAAGGCTGTACTCCTCAAACTGACCAACATTTGTTCAGCAACTTTAAAAAATTATGAATACTTTTAGACTTCCTCTTTTTCATACAAAATAAATACTTATTGCCTTCAATGTACGCTGACATCAGTGTGTTTGACGTTACTTGTCACGCTTTTAACATAACAAAATTTGCAATACATTGCGTCTTAGAATAAACTTTGAAGTGTAATAAAAATCAAAAAATGAGTTATTTTCAAAAGTTGCTGAACAAATGTTGGTTAGTTTGAGGAGTGCCTACAGCCTACAGTTTAATTTATTGCTCCTGTTACAGAAAACACACTGTATAAACACACATAGTTATGAATAAGCTTCACAAAGCAAACAATACCTATATACGAAAGCAAAGAAGTCGGTGAATATTAAGCTTGAAGTTGTTGCAGCGTAGTTGTAGTTTTGCAATAGGTAGGATCAAGTCACAGACACTGCGTTACGAAGCGTTTACAAAGAGCACGAGGTCACCACACATATGTACAATTTTCCTTGTAAAATGCCACGAATCCAGCAGCACAACAGAGTTGCATTCTACGTTATTTTATACTATAATAAACCAAGAACACCCCTGAAGCTTATTTAATAATTTTTCTATTAATATTTTAAAAATACTCGAGTAGTGGTCCTAATTGGTGCAACTGAAATAAGCGGTCGCTCTGCCATATTCAATTTGTACGGGAGAGCAATATGTGTGATGACCTCGATTGACTTATGTGCTCCGTCTAGTAGTTAAGGTGGTCTGTGGATCAAATCTAACTCGAGGGTGACACTGCCCGGTACAGAACACCGTGCCTCACTAACTCAACATAACTGTTCATTAATTTTAAACCAAAGCCCGGAACTAACGGAATATACTTGATGTTACTTCTTAGCATATTTCCATACTTACTCAATTAAGCTCCGCTAAGCCTAAGTATTGATTCGTGGAAATGCAGAACAAGCCGTAATGGCCGAAATGTTTTCCGCTTAGGTACTTTAGATCATATTTCGAAAATAATAACCTATGCTACCTGAATAAACTTACTAAGTATAAGTAGGTTTATTTTTATTTCGTAACTAGCGTTACATAATTCAAATACAAATACCAAAATATCATGCCCTTTGATATTTTGGTATTTGCCCACAAGGAAAATAGCTTTACAAGTAGGTATATTCCGAAGGGGAAAATGTTGACGTTAATAAAGGTTACTCTTACCTGTGACTAACACACTAAGAAATGTTGCCAGCCACCAGGCTGCTTTCGTAGATGGCGAAAACATGAGGTCAGTTCTGTGATTTCTCTGAAACAAATCAATGACATAAACTTAGTACCGAGTAGAATATTACAAATAAATTGATAAGATAGGATCAAGTATATTAAATTTAGTCTTAGGACCCATTTAGATGATGCGAGAACTCGCATGCAGTTTCATTACATTGCGGGTTTTGATCGATCGGTTGAATTCAACGTCCATTTGGACATAACCAACAATCCGCAATGTAACTAAAATCGCATGCGAGTTCTTGCATAAATAAATCAGCCCTTATGAAGACACTCAATTATTTTATCATATATACCTAAGCAACATATAGAAAATTACATTTCGTCTTTTCGTAAAACGTATTTACTAAAGTGGCGCAAATCTATAAAACAAAATGAACATTTTAGAAATTAATACCAAAGGCTACTTTCACGGAAAAGTTTTTACAAAGACAGTAATAAAATATCCAGGCCTCAAAGAAAAAGAAACGAAGGCTCGTTATAAATTTCCCCAAAACTCTTAACCGTCACCCATAATATTATCTGCTTTCCTCAAAATAACAAGACACAGATCGACAAAGAAGTTTCCTCGGAGGAAATGAGGCTTGATCGCGTTGTTCGTAATTTCAACTCTATAGGGGCGAATTGTTTAAATTTATATTCGATTTCAGAAAAAAATGCTGCATGGAGAAAACATTGCAGTTAGGCAAATCAAGATATATACATTACATAGGTACTTATTAAATAAATAAGTATGTATTTAGCTAAATGTAGTAGGTAGGTACATTGAAATACTTCCTGAAATGTATATTATACACATTTTCTTAAGACAATAATTAGGCTACGAGTATTTTTATTAGTCCATTTCACATAGAACAGTAAAATTGTGTCATGAGCTCTTAATTTGCTTTCGTACTAGACATTTAATTTAAACCAAACAACCCATAAAATACCAAGTAGTTCAGGACGTTCAAGTAAATTATACGTATAATATTTAGTATGTATACACACTTGATAAATTGTAGGTGCACCAACTATTCATAGTTATTCAATTAATTAATATTATACAATTATTACCTAAGCATAGATACATCCCGAATTTTGAAAACGTATTGTCAGAACTTCTTGTAAGAAAATATTAAGTTGTAAATATTTTTATTTGCCGTGTTGAATGGACATTTCAGAATTTTGACTTGATACAAATACCTAGTACATTTAAAATATAGTTTGTTAGTTTCCAATAAAGTATCTCAGGGAAACGATGCCTCGGCTTGAAGTGCTCATAAGCAATCGGCTCGCAGGCCGGGTGTCAGACCCGCGAGATTCAATTACTGCCCGCTGACGCGGCGTCAGAACTTTAACCGCTGCGCTCGCAGGTCGCCAGCATTACGTGTAGATGGAAACCTTATTTTAAAGTTTCTCTTAAGCATTTCAGTTCAAAGACCGAATAAAGAGTAGACCGGGAAAGAAAGGCATTTTTAATCGTAATAAACGAGAATAGAAGAAAGAGCATACCTATTTATAGTCCTAGAGGTATTAAGTATAAACCCAATAATTTCTTTAAATATAAAAGCAAATCTGATTTTGTTTTTCTGTAAAAACCGAGAAATGTTAATAATAAAAAAGCATGATTAAAGATTTATTTAAGAAATAATTAGTTGAATAAGTACTCTAATATACGCTGTATACCGCATACATGATGCAGTAAGTACATATATTTTATCTAGAGTTACAGTATAAATAAATTACCAATCCAGAACTGAAAAATAATAATGATTAACTACACCATTGAAATAATAAGTACTTATTTGCTTCAATTTGGTATGGTAATTTTAGTAGATATTACAGGCATAGGTTTCTCCATTATGGAATTCAAAGCATTAATTTAAAGGTAAAATTGTAAATAATTATAATCAAAACATGCCTAATAGTTTTATCGGTCGTACTCTAGCTAATATGCAATGCTTGCTTACATTTATTTAAAAGAAACTATCTATGTATGTATATATAACATATTAAATATAAAATAAACTAAATGTAAAAGTGCATTCAGCACTTGTAAGCGTTCATTCATCCGGTGAACATCTAGCGTATTTTCAAACATGTTTCCACCAGTCTGAACTCTGAAGTCTCTTTTTACCCGGTATTATGCTAATTGAACGTTACTAAAGTGATTAGATTGGCAATGGAGTCGAATTTTCTCGAACCCCGACGGCTCTCTAGATTTTCATCAGATAACTTGTCTTGTTACATTAACGGGAATTTATAGCACATTTATTTAAATTCAAATCATAAAACATCATAAATTGTATAATTTATGTTGCAAGGAAATAAACCGGTTAGCAATAATAGATTTTGCGAAGCATTTATAATATTATGAATTTTCGAATGTTGTTGAATTTCAGGATTGTGCGCCAAGCTTTTCATAAAGCACTGTTACGTAAATGAGTAAATAATAATATGTAAAGGTATTATTGATTGTACTCGTATAATTAATAGGTATAATGATGTATGTTCAGGATTAATAGCTTGGCATTATCTTTAAGCCGATTATAGCTGCCACAAATCGAGGATAGTTTTATTTGATTTGAACAATCAGTAAACATGGGTCCGGGATAAATATCCCGTGAGGGCTACTGGTGAACTAATTGCTGCCCTGGCCGTATTGATGGCGCCCAACCAACACCGGATCAATGTAAATTATCCTATCCCCAATCCACGATACGTCATTATCGTATATCACTTGCGTGTAATTTGATAGTTTGCTTATTTAGATGGATAGATAACAGATTTTACAGAGTTACCCATTATTGGCCATTAAGGTTATTTAGATTGGCTTTTTAGAATTTCGTAATAGGTACCACAGTTAATTTGGGGAACGGCACAACCGGGCCACACTTGTATCATACGCAGCACGGTCCTGAGCTTCTGAGTAGACCAATCGCTTGCAATACGTTACTGGACCTGGGCCTATGTCTAGCAGTGGACGTCCTCTGGCTGATATGATGATGATGATGACGTTACTAGACCCAACTGAAGGCGTCGAGAACTAAAAGGAGGGATAAGATAAGATAAAGATAAGATAAAAAATAGTTTATTCAAGTAGGCATATTACAATGCGCTTATGAACGTCAAATAAACCTTTACCGGCTCCAACCGTACACCTCTGCCCCGAGAAGATTTAAATCCCCCCTCAATTGGAGGAGGGTATCCCAATATGGGACCGGCAACAAACTCGGCGGGACACATCTTTTCAAAACATTATTACATCTTATAATTAACATGCATTACGAGTAATTAATACAATTTAAATTACTATAGAATTCATGCAATTATACTCAGTGAGTACATAACTTTATAGAATTTGATATAAAAAATAAACATATATGCACATGAAATCACAAATACGAATAAAGAGGGAGGGAGGGAGAGAAACAAGAGGAGGCCTAAAGCCAGAAAATAAGAACGTAACTTGCGACGGAAGATATTTTTGTGTAAATACTCGTATACTTAAATAATGTTTAAAAAAAATCTCGTCAGATCCCTCGGCTATATTATTAGCTTTTTTGTACTAAAATTTTAATAATTATATGCTATGATATGATAGACAGTGTAAAAATATTACTACTGAAAATAAAAGCAAAGGTAGACATATTTTTTGCTTATGTAGGTATGTAATAAGTAATGAAAAATATGATTAGCCAATTTTATTGAGATACAAAACAATCTTATATTTCAAGGATTAAGTAAGTACATAATTAGTTTAAAACTTTCTACAGCAAATTTATAATATCATAATGAGCAGAACTATTCATGTACCTATTTATAATCAACAGTTTCAGAAATGTAAAATTAATCCTGTTTTGTTTAGTGAAAAACATCATAAACAATTCTAAGTAAAATTAATTAATTAAGCTAAACTACGGCCTAGCAGTAATAAAGCCTATCAGTAATAGCATATTATAATAAGACAGATCCACGAGCTTAACCAACTTGGAGAACTTTAATAAGTAATTATCTTTAAATTTTAACGAATACCTACCAGACACCGTTAAGCAGGGTGAACAAGGGTGGTGGGGTGAATAGGGACAAAATTAGACAATGACATTTGACATTTACTCGATGATTTTCAAGAAAATAGCGCTTGTAGCGCTCATAGAAATATCCCAGTCCCACTCAAATTTGTCCCCATTCGCCCCGTTTGACGGCACTGGTTTCTTTCACTAGTCATTCAAAGCGCTCGCCTAATAAATTTCTGTGAAGTTGATCTGCCCTAATAAATCCGGCTGGACTCAAATTCAAGCTCCATAAATTGCCGAACAAATCGCCTGAATACACTACTTGCTTTACAGACTTCATTTTGTTAACAATTAATTTAATTCCTGTGTAACGTTAAGAGTGTTAAAATAAAATAAATAATGTTGTACTAATTAGCTTATTATTCATACGATTGTTCCTAAACCAATCGGTTTTATGGATTCGATAGTGACCTGTTTATGAATGAAAATATTTAAGAATAGTTACATGTTTGTTTATTTGGGACCAGTAATAAATATTTTTTATTCCATATTTACCTATATGAAAATAACATCAGACAATCTACGATTTAATTTTAAGTAAAACAACGGTTAGTATTTGGTATTACAGCAAAAAGTACCATTCAAAACAAAACTTCGAAACCATTGCTGCAGCTATATCATGGTCGCCTTTTTATCACATGTCATGTCATGCGTCACTTTCGCACTTAGTGTTAAAACGTGACAGACATGTGACAAATTATAAACAGCCGACCATCTTAGCCCTACTATAACACTCTACTATTTACGATATTAAAAATAAGTGTTCCGTGAGCAAAGTTTTGTACGGAACACTAAAAACTAAGCCGTCAATATTCGTGCTAACAGCTCACTCTACCGGCTATTAGTTTTAGAATTCTGTAACTGTTTGAAGGTGCATTAACTTTTCATAATTTACAACGAACATGTTGTAGGGCTGTAAAATAAAGTCCGCACGGATTCCCAGCGGGCCGCGCTGCCCACGGCGCCTGCCCCGCTGACAGCTTGTCACCAGCCACCATTATTCATGACAATCTTCCACGTGTCGTAGGCAGCTGACTATAAATCATAAACAAATTTCGCTGGTAAACACTATCTCTTTTAGACAGGCGCGAAGGCCAATAGGAGTCACCGTGCGGATATTTCACAAATCACAATACTCAAATCAAAATAGTAGCAGTACTGATAATGCTAGATGTCGACTATGAAAATAATAGTAGTTTTGGTACTAAAATGGATGTATGGAGTGAGCACTCTATTTTTTTTTTCTCTATGCCGATAGTAAGTCGATACCTAAATAAGTAGTATCTGCTGTAAAAATACTGTCTTTACTCTGGTAATCAATGTTTCATTAATCAAAGCTGGTAGACATTGATTCATTAAAGCTGCAAATGGGTTAAATGAGTGAAAAAAAAAAATGTTTCTTGTATCAGCATTTTATAGAGCAGCCAAATTTGTCTAAAAAAAAATACCTTTACGTTTTTGTGTCATATTATTAACTCCAATGTTTCAAAAGTTACAATTTTATAGATTTGAGATTTTTTCCTGTACTTATGTATTGTAAAGGCCTGTGCACACTGGGTGCGTGATGTAATATACAGTTCCTTATGAGAGACGGCACACCGCTTGCGTGACGTGTGCGTGCGCGGCTGCAACATACGCACACGCAGCTGGTGTGGGCTGGCCTTAAGACGATATCGCTTGCTAAATTTCATTGAATTATTAAAAATAAAAATAAACTAAAGTTCCAGGTCAACGAAAACTACATCATTTTTTCAACCCTTTAAATTTTAGAGAAGGTACCATATTTTTTTTGTAGATTTTATTTTACAATTTTGCGCCATGTTTTAAGTTACTCCTATGTATCAGTCTATACCAAATTGCACTTTTTTAGCCCTAACGATCACGGAGCCCTAAAGCTCCATTTTTGGTTTAAATACATACATGTTATTTGGACTACTTGAAGTTTAACGCGGCCATATGCGGAGGTAAAGTAAATAAAAAACGAATAATTTCGTACATTGCCCGGCCATGATGCCGGCGGACAATGGCACAATGGCACTGTGCGAGCGGGACAGCAAAATTTTACTGAGAGATGGAAATAAAAACAGATTTTATAACCCTTCGAGTGGCATTGTCCTCCTCGAGGTCTCTACGGTAAGTGGCGGTGGCCGCGAGGAGGACAAACATAACAAGCCCGTTGAGTGGCGCAGCCATTTTGGAAAAATATACGTCAAGTGGCGGGGCCTCAATGGGTGATCATCGCGAATTTGGCGCGTGACTTTGTTTTACGCGGGAATTCGACCGTTAGGAAATACTATCCTTGTTTATTGACGAATGCATCTTGCAAGAGTGAGCAAGCAAGGCATAGTTTTAACGGTTTTATTTTAGGCGCGAAATGCAGCGTCGCACAGATGCCGCGAGACGGTCTCTGCCAATTACGGGCTTGTTATGACCGAACCTTCTCGCGGCCTCTGCCACGCAAAGGCATATTTAAAAAAATGGCCGCGCCATTTCTCCTGCCGTTCAACCAGAGGTGCTGCCACCCGAAGGGTTAATAATCAAATTGCAAATAAAAGCAACATTTTACTTAATAATTATGTTGTGTTATTAAATTAACTACTTCTGCTGATGACTGCGATGTCAAAATATACAATATATAATTAAATAAAAAATACGTTAACATAGTTAAAACATAAGTAATAATTGTGACTATTGTAACTTATTAACAACACGACCACATAATAATTATTTTGGCTATAATTAAGGTATATAATTCGTAATATAATAATTAGAATTATAACGTTTTGAACAATGATCGCTTAAATGTTTTAATACAGGACTTGATTACGCTGCGGCGGCGAAGACCGCAGGCGAAACCCAACTGTTAATATAATGTGATTGCGGTAACATAATATAGCTGCCAATCGTTTGTTGATATCTGCACTCGCTTAATTAATATTGATTATTACTATCAATAAAATAAATACAGTTGCTATAAAATAATCAATAATCTAGTAGGAATAATATTTAGATAGTTAAGTGTCAAAGTCACCAATAAGAAGGGGGAAATAAAAAGTAAGCTAAATTTTACCACATAATTTTTTGATTCAATTAATTAATTAAATAATTTGACAAAATAAATATAAATTATATCCTATTATCCTATTGTCATATAAATTTATATCACAATAGGATAATATAAATTTATATTACAATAGGATAATATCCTCAAGAATATACCTACCATCTAGATCAGCAGTCGGCAACCCGCGGCCCGCGGGGCGCATGCGGCCCGCTGACCTCTCGCTTGGCTATTTTGTATGTAATACTGACGAACGACAATGTCTGCTAAAGTCACAAATATTACCAAGGTACGGCCCGCGACATCTTTGTTAACTACTATGTGGCCCTTGGCTGCTAAAAGGTTGCCGACCGCTGATCTAGATGTTATTAGAAGGAGAGAGAAGAAACTTTTATGTTCAGTTAAGTATTTCTTTATGAAGTATCAAAAAGTTTAGAAGTAGGTAATTTCAAATAATATTGAAACTTTTGCAAAAAAGTAAACATGCTTACAAGGATAAAATACCTACTTTGTTTAGACTCGAATGACTATAGGTATCTAAACTTGATTTGGGAGGTATTTAATGAGTACCGACCTACCTATAGGCGGCGTACTTGTATAATACATAAATTTACAGCGGAAATATATTTGTTTTAATTAATTAGGTACCTACATTTAGGCGTAATATTGTTTGATAGGTATCCTAAGTAAGTATTAAATATTATGTACCGAGACAGACATTAAATAATTGCCGGTCTTTGGGGCGCAGGTGTTGCCCGTGTTTGATTTATTTAGCAATGATTGAAATCAATGTCCACAAGAGTGACATTAGGGGCATTTCACGCCAAGCGGGCAGCGAAAAAAGTGTCAGGTCATAGAATTTGCTGAAATTTGGAATAATTATACTACTCGATATTCTAAAAATACGCATTCTTTTATATTTTTTTTATTTGGCACCGTTTCCGGTTTGGAAGCATTTAAAAAATGGACGAAATTTGAGGAGAGCATTTTACAAAAGCTGATGCAGCTATTATTTAATAAACTGAAAAATAAGTTTAATATTGGTTTGTATACAATTTTAATTGCTTTATCTTGCAGTTATAACAATTTTGATATTTTTTAATTTTTTCATACAAAAAACCGGAAATGAAAATTTCAAGTCAAATTTATATAAAGTTCGGTATTTTTGAAAATTTTTATTTTTGCCTCAAAATGTAGCTTATAGTCCATCAAAAATACATGGAAAGTTTGAGAGTGGGATCTGCATTAGTTTCGGAGATACATGAACTAAAGTGCAAACGTGCCGGTCTGAGCGTCGTACTGGCGATTCCTTAGTTACCCAGTCAAATAAAGGTTTTGACCCTGGAATGACAAATAATAAGCTGGAAACTCGTATAACCACACCTTCGTTTCGGTGGTCTTTAAATTACGATAAAAGTTATAGAAAACCTCGTATTCGCGCCGGAGTTTATTCAAGGTCAAAGGTCACAAAAATTGCTTTATCGCAAATATCAAGGTTTCTATACCTCCAACGATGTTTACATATAAATGAAGATTGTAGAGCATACAATTTGAGACAAATCATGTTCAAGGCATTTTTCCCGGTCCTCAACCGTTTTGTAGGAATTGTCGGATAATTCGGATATAGACGGCGCAAAACGTGTAGCGGTCAGCCATAAGCTCCGTAATGCAAGTTCACCGTGAATTCCGGTTAATAATAACTTCTATAAAGTTATTTATTTCATAAGATGCTATTTACGGATCGTACGCTGATTTTAGAACAAAAGTTGTCTCTCCTGTGGACAATAGTTAACAGTTTGTGTGATTTGATTTGATTTTGATGAAGCTTTTATCGCGGACTGTACTTTTTTTTCAGTTATCTGCTCAATTCTGCGAATATGTTTTATGGCCATGATGAAGGGCTGATGTCATTATATATTCTTATTTATACATTAAAAACGACCAGCTTCGCACGGGTTAATAAAATTATACATAAACCGTCCTCTTGAATCACTCTGTCTATTTAAAATACACAGGGACAAACAACGGGAAGCGACTTTGTTTTAACCTATGTAGTAATGTCATTAAAAATATTGCATTGTCATTGGTTTTTCATAAATATGCCAAATTTTAACTCAATGTAAAACCAACAAATAGTCAACGTTTGCAAATGTTGAAGACAGATCGAAAAGATACATATTTCCATCGCCAGTTAAATAAAATATTGTGGAAATGTTTACTTGTATTATTTGTACTTCAACTTTACCTCTTTTCTGCGGACACTAGAGGCAACAAACCCTAATTTTCTAATTAATCCTAATGAAGGGGTACTACTTCTTCTTACTTCTTTTACATATTAGCTTATTTCATAAAATGATTGCATAAATGCACACAAGCTGTTAACTATTGTCCACAGGAGAGACAACTTTTGTTCTAAAATCAGCGTACGATCCGTAAATAGCATCTTATGAAATAAATAACTTTATAGAAGTTATTATTAACCGGAATTCACGGTGAACTTGCATTACGGAGCGTATGGCTGACCGCTACGCGTTTTGCGCCGGCTATATCCGAATTATCCGACAATTCCTACAAAACGGTTGAGGATCGAGAAAAATGCCCTGAACATGATTTGTCTCAAATTGTATGCTCTACAATCTTCATTTATATGTAAACATCGTTGGAGGTATAGAAACCTTGATATTTGTGATAAAGCAATTTTTGTGACCTTTGACCTTGAATAAACTCCGCCGCGAATACGAGGTTTTCTATGACTTTTATCGTAATTTAAAGACCGCCGAAACGAAGGTGTAGTTATACGAGTTTCCAGCTTATTATTTGTCATTCCAGGGTCAAAACCTTTATTTGACTGGGTAACTAAGGAATCGCCAGTACGACGCTCAGACCGGCACGTTTGCACTTTAGTTCATGTATCTCCGAAACTAATGCAGATCCCACTCTCAAACTTTCCATGTATTTTTGATGGACTATAAGCTACATTTTGAGGCAAAAATAAAAATTTTCAAAAATACCGAACTTTATATAAATTTGACTTGAAATTTTCATTTCCGGTTTTTTGTATGAAAAAATTAAAAAATATCAAAATTGTTATAACTGCAAGATAAAGCAATTAAAATTGTATACAAACCAATATTAAACTTATTTTTCAGTTTATTAAATAATAGCTGCATCAGCTTTTGTAAAATGCTCTCCTCAAATTTCGTCCATTTTTTAAATGCTTCCAAACCGGAAACGGTGCCAAATAAAAAAAAAAAAAAAAGAATGCGTATTTTTAGAATATCGAGTAGTATAATTATTCCAAATTTCAGCAAATTCTATGACCTGACACTTTTTTCGCTGCCCGCTTGGCGTGAAATGCCCCATTATTTGTTTTAAAATCTGAGTATGACGCAGATAGTTCACGACCCTCATCATTAAAAATTCTGGATGTTCATCTTGTGGAAATCCATGTTGTGGAAAGTTCATCTAACAACCACCAATTTCAGCATTAAACATTCTAGTTAGTGTAAATTTTGTAAATTTTATTGCTAAATTAATGAAAGCGAAAATTTGTACATTCAGGTTCGCAAGTAGATAAAGGTTCTACTAAGCATAAGCTTTGAGTACTACCCATCTTGTGTATGTATGCTGATTCGAATTACAAATGAGGAGATCCACATGATAAAAAAGTCGTCGGCATAGCCAGAGTGGCAGTGGGCGGGGCACATTGCTCGGAGAACCGTATAGAAGGGCAATATGATTCTTGAACGTCGAAGTCGCTTACGAACAATGCTTATAAGAACTCACAGCGGTACGATACCAGTCTGTCAGTGTCAAAAGTGTCATTTTTTCAGCCATAACCTTCACTCTTGACCTGTCAGTGTTAAAATCGGTATCGTATCGCTGTGACTTATAGCCTTGGAGGATATACTTACTTATAACCAAACGGAGACGCCTTGTTTGTAATTTTCGGTACAAGACAGTCTGCCGATTTTTGCGGGGGAGGGGCCCGTCAAATAACGTGAAAATAGCCATGTTAGATAAACGTCACTCCATATAATATGTATGACCATTGGCAGCCTATTTTTGACAGAGGGGAACGCTTGTTAATGGCTACTCCGTTTGTTTATATCCTCTAAGCTGCTGCCCCTGCTGCTGCTGCTGCTGCAGTAACCGATAGCCGTCCCACAAGGTTAAGCGACGGTAAGGTCGATATGGTAAAAACGAGGAGAACGCACTACTGGACCTTGTGTCTCTTTAGGGAGGTTTATGTCCAGCAAAGGGCCTTTTAAGCAGTCACACTTCTTTACATAAATTATAAACTGAAATAGATGTCATATACTAACGGAAAACTAACAAAGCCATCCAGCGTCCAGCATCCGCCACTGGAGGGCTTGTGTCTTCGCACTGCTGGGCACAGGCCTCCTCTTAAAATAAAATTTTGATGCAATGAAAATGGCACATAATTTTTTTATTTTGTTTAATAGCGAGATTAGGCCGTTCTCAATTCCTAAGAAATCTAAAACCTTATCTATAGTCATAAACTTTTAAGGGTAAGTACGTACATCCGTGTTAAAAATAATTATTAGAAACAGATATATGTAAAGTACCTTACATTACCTTCCTATAAAAAGTCCAAACAGCAATTTTATTTGTCTTTTAGTAAATACTAAACATTAGCGATTCAACCCTTAAATCACCAGCGCACGTTAACAACTCAGCGGGAATCACAAACTGCCATAAAGTTGTCAGCGCGGCATATAAAATATTATCCAACCACAACATTATTCTAACTTGCAATAGAAACTATCGCCACCCATTAATAAATCAGCCGCATTTGCATTCCTATTTCCGTTGGAATATTAAACAATTTTTGTTCAGCACAGAACAAATCTAAATCCTTTCACGTTTCGTCTCTTGGTAAGCTTGGTAGCGTTTATTTGAATTTCCTCCGGATTCTATCTTTGCTCGTTCGGGGCGGGCCGTCGTTCTGCATAACCGTATCGTTTCCGAGAAGCTGGCCGTGTATTCTGGTCGCTTACCGAGCACAAGTAAACTGTAGCCTTTAACAGAATAACCAATTTAACTGTGTCTTTAAGTTATGCGCCATAGGAAAGCAAACCTATCGATTTACCTGCACGGTAAGCGATTGGAAGAATACCCTGTTCGCCGTCTATCCTAGAGCGCTGCGCTAAGGCCACTCGTACGCTCACTCACATTTGCACTGACTGAAGATGCTTGGGTTTTCAGATCGAGTTTTTACTACAATAAATGTTTTTTTTTTACCCGACAAATAGGTTTTATGCACCTCTTTATATTAAAATAAGTCTATATTTATTGTATCCATGGCCTGAAGGTTGCGGTTAGACGTTTGTACCTATGTAATGCAAATTTCAACATACTTTATTGAATACACTTAACCCGAAGACATCTGGGCATCCACATGATCATCAATTCATCATCCCTGACATCTAAGTTAATTTTTGGTACTACGACAACGGCACTAGTGGCGTATAATTTGCTTCAAAAAAGATGGTAGATTATTGGATGACGATGCTGAATGTACTGACTGCGTCTTTTAGGGGGATATCGGTTCACGGCTATTAGATAAAATGCAGACAGTGCGTAAGTATAGTTGCTGACCTATGGTTGAAGATAAGGGGCAAAGATGATGAAGCCAATTCAATCTTGAGCAATGGATTTTAAATCACAATGGGTAAATTTGACGACCGGTCTGGCCTAGTGGGTAGTGACCCTGCCTATGAAGCCGATGGTCCCGGGTTCGAATCCTGGTAAGGGCATTTATTTGTATGATGTTGTTTTCCATGTATTTATATATTATATATATCGTTATCTGAGTATCCACAACACAAGCCTTCTTGAGCTTACCGTGGGGCTTAGTCAATTGTGTAAAAATGTCCTATAATATTTATTTATTATTTATTTAAATTGGGTATTATGTTACACCTTACTGTTAAAAAATACATCGGTATTTTAACAAAACGTTGATTTATTTAATACAGTAGTTATATTCCATAACCTCAAATTAACGTACTTATTATTCAGGTCACTGCGGAGGAAATGCCATATCTATAAACCAACAATAACGGTACTCATTTTTCCATATAATTGCTGTAAGTATACAATTTAACTTTCTTATATTCCTTAGCCTCCGTACTAATATTCTTTCCGCTATACTTAGGAGTAATTTGTAAATGGCTAATAAATGTTAAGTAATAATATGTAGTAAAAATGTTGGCTTGCAGGTATTAAAGACCTTATCGCTGGTTTGAACCAGGGCAATCAGTCAAGGCAGAGCAGCTTATGGCAAGTTGTGGAGAAATAGCAACTCCACGTACCTTTCCGGTCCTGGAGGATAATGTGGATAGGACAGGACCCTCGTTCTCTGGATTGCCTTAGCCGGCCGTCCAGGGTAGAGTCGCGAAAACTACGTCGAGGGCACATGTAGGAACATAAGCGGCGAGTAATGCGGATTGGCTAAGTAGGTAACGTGTGTAAGTTTCCAAATGTTTAGTCGCTTCATTTCATATATAAAGTAAGGAAATAAAGTGCTAGATGTTTAAATCAATCCCTAAAATGCTCTTTCTAAAATATACCTATACATACCGGGTGTGGCCTGTAATATGAGCAAAAAATTTAACTGTAGGCTGTACTCCTGATACTGACCAACATTTGTTCAGCGACTTTTGAAAATAACTTGTACTTTGATTTTTAATACACTTTAAAGGTTATTCAAAGACGCAATGTATTGCGAATTTTGTTATGTTTAAGGCTTGACAAGCAACGTCAATCACAATGATATGGCGTGGCGATGGCGTCCATTGAAGAAAATATTTATTTTGTATGAAAAATAGGGAGTCTAAATACTTCATAATTTTAAAAAGTTGTTGAACAAAAGTGTCACCGTTTGAGGAGTACAATCTATGTTTTAATTATTTGCTCATGTTACAGGCCACACCCGGTATAGTTTTAAATCTGAGCTCGCGAACATTGACCTAGATTCGTTATGTGTCTGGTTTATCGAATACGAGTATTTTGTAAATAAAATCAGATAACAGATACGAACGGGGATTAATCATCGTCGTTTATGTTACGTATTTCGTAACCTATATTTCGGATATAATTAATTGGGTTACGCAAACATTTACACAGTCACAGCGTTAATTAAATTAAATAACGTAGTGGTCAATCTATGTTCTTAATCCCGAATTCATTATTGCAGTACTTAAGAGTACACGACGGATAAATAAAATAATTCAATTCGAATCAATCAAAAAGTTTGAATATTGGTTTCCAAATAAAAAGACTTTTTTTACACAAGTAGTACTAAAAGTAACTAATTTAATTACTACCTTTTGTATTTATATTTCTTGATTTTTTCCATAATACCTATACTAAATTAGAAACATTGACATTAGAAGTTTTATCCGAGCTTGCAGAAGGCAATAAGCATGCCTACATTTTTTACCTGTGTGACAAAATCACGAATAAAGGCGAACATGAAAGGGCGGGAAAGTGAACAGCTAGCCAATATTTGCTTCTCGTCAGAAGAAATTGTGGGCGAACCGTTGACGGACGGGCTAGTGAAATTCAAATAAACCGTATTTACCAACGACGGAGGAAAAAAGTTAACTATTTACGGATCAGTGGAGACTTATTAGAGGCTTTATGGTTGACCTGTGTAACTTGGGACTGGTTACTGGACTTGTTTATGACACTTGCAACTTCACACTATTACTTTAATGCTTTCCCATCAACTTAGGTCATATATATTACAACAACTAAATACATTATAATTATATCTTTCCTAAATTATCATCCTGCCTTTTCTAAAGGCAACATACTATTTCTGCAAAATAAAGCGTTACTCAAAAAATATTTTAGTTAAAATGTAGCTAAGCGAATTAAGCAAGATCAAGTACTTAAATATAAGCAGAGCCGAGGATTGTAATAAAAATTTTGCTTTTATTTAGAGCTCTATTTCGGCCCGCGGAATGGCGACTAATTTTGTATATTCATAAATAAGTAATGAAATTCTAAGCCATGACTTTTAAATAGGTTCTCCTTGATATTCTATTCGTAGTTGAGTAGGTCTACCTAAAGGCCGAGCCACACCGGCTGCGTGTGCAGCACGCTGCAGCTCAGTCATGCGTGCAGTAAAATAAAATACTCCTGTGACAGTACCTATATCTTATTATAACTCCCGTTGCAAATGGAAGCAGCTCACCTAATGCCGCCGCCATTGCAATTAGAGGAAAAAAATGTCTCATATTTGAATCGAGATAACTGAGAGTACATAATATTTATTCACCGACACACAATAGTTCACAATACAACCTTGTTTTCCAATAGTATCGTTAATACCTAAAAGCGATTTGTTTCCACAGGCCAAACTAAATTTTATAAGACGTATTTTTTGTAATCTTTGTGCTATGTTGTAAATATACATTCGTATTGACGAACGATTTTAATTAGTTTTTCTTTTATCACTGAATCCGTATTAAAAACCAGCATGCGCACCGGCCGAGTTGTAAATAAATACAAGTGGCTGCGCGTGTACACGCACAGCACCTATGCAGCACCGAGCTGTGCTCGTCCGAACCTGCTCGGTTCGCCCTCTCATATGGAACGCAGTTAAACACAACGGCATCACTGCACGCAACGAAGCGACGTTGCCGCTCCGCTGCGTGGACGCGTGCACGCAGCACGCAGCCGGTTTGTCTCGTAGGAGCTGCGTTGCGTGCAAGTCACGCGTACGCGCACGTCACGCACACGTCACGCAAGCGGTGTGTCCTCTCTTATGAGTTTTCTTATTCTACAACGCAGCGGGACGCGTACGTGCACGCGCACGTCACGCACACGCATCCGGTGTGGCCTGGCCTTAAATAGTGACCCTCGGTGGCAGGATAGGGTTAACGATTGTTTGCCGATGAGAGCAACGTTGAGAATCGTTATTCCAAGCGTTTTGCACGAACAAAAATTACAACTAGCTTGATTTAAATTTAGAAAAACTGAAGTCGAAGGGGGTGTAAAGATATGGCACGCCGTGCGAAACTTGCAACGGGGGATAATTTTATTGATCATCGCGCGGATTTTACTCTGAAAATTTACTCCCGTTCAAAATTTTGCGTCATTTTACTAAACAATATTTTTTTAAATTACTTTCTAACGATTCTGGTATTTTCATGTTACCTCTAGGAATGAATAAAACTGAGAAGAAACATGTGGAGCGGTACTAGACCAAAAGCTATCCCATCGCTACATTCAGTTTCAATAATTTAAATTCTGGTCTTTACACTCTTTTTCACATTTGATCCATCAAAATGCACGTAATCCTGATAAGCATATAAACAGTAGTGACGGTTCCCGTCATCACAAGTTGACGTGTCACGCAATATCAGCGTGATTGATGAGCTTGCGCATAGATGACCACAACTTTGTATTAACGGGACATTCATACAAGTCGGAGATTCCCTAAGGTTTCGTGTTTTTACTAACATGTTATAAAAACCAAAGCTTGTTCTTGTTTAAAAAAATATAGTATTTTGTGTGGGTATAGTAAGGGTTCGTAGTATCTCTGGTAGTATAGTAAGGGCCGGAATAACAAATCGAGACTAACTTGAGCTCCAAGACAGCAGCAAATACCTAAAATGACAAATATAATGACGAAAATATAAGATCCCGTTAATTTCGATAGGATGTTATCTACAAATTTAGAGGAACGAAACAAAAAAGATTAATTACTAATTATGAAATTACTCTTTATCTATGTATTTTGCGTTCATATGAAATTTATAGAAATTTGCCCACGAATGTCTATAAAAGTACCTATATAGGTACCTATAGGTACCTATATAGGTGCTTATATAAGCAAAATTAAATATGAACACGAAATAACACATACATATTACGTCTGTAAAAAAGCAACTAAGAGTTTCTGATAAACACAACCAACCAGTTTAAATGAAATTTGGTATGCAGATAGTTTGAGGCCCGGGTAAGGACAAAGGGTAGTTTTGATCAATTACCGCCATCATTTCATGCAGACACAGTCGTAGGCATTAACTAGTATATAATGAAGATATATAAATATCATAAGAAACGCAGCTAGAAAAACAATTCGTGGAATAAGAGTCAATTTATGACAGTATTTTGTTTTTGGACGAATTGAGCAAGTTTTAATTCTGTACTGTCGATATAAGTAATGATTGTCGATATAAAGAAAACATACAAGAATTCCTAAAATACAATATTGCTGGTTTTTAGATTAGGCACTTCCTAACGTAACAGTAGTTTCCATTTCAGAATAATTCTCTCAATCCTGTGACCAATGTGACCGTTAAAAATCAAATCGTGGAATCCAGATATGTCACATTATATAGAGTGATAGATGACCGTTGGCATTTTCATATTACCTACGACGGTGAAATAACGCCATTAACATCTATATTTCAAATAAGTTATCCGTAATGTCATAATACTTTGACAAAAAAGCTCGTCGTTTTTACCGGCGACCAGAGAGCTGGCAGCTTTCTCTCGCAGCGCATTAGCATGGACATTCAGCGAAGGAATGCTGCCAGCATCTTTGGCTCAATGCCGCGGGGGCATTATGTATTTTAATTTAGATTAGTTTAGTTTTTAATTTTAGGTATTAATTTTATTATAAAGTATTTTTATATACCTAAGTATTTCTGATTCATTGTTTGCTGAGCAATAAATTGATGAACAAAAATAAAACAAAATAAAGTAATTAAAACCTAAGTTATTCTCTATATTTATACATTAGGTAGGTAGAGATAGTCGCTAAAACTCTGTGTGGGATATTTCAGCGATGCCTGTTTCATTGTTCGCATTGTGTGTTCTCGAAACTATGGATATAAAAGCGGATTGTTTTGTTTTTACAAGCTTTTATTTAACTTGTAATGTATGTCTGTATGTTCTGGACAAATCTTACAAGCTAAATCAGTCCACTTCCCATTATTCGATTGAGGTGAAACTTCACATACATAATATGTACTTAAGTTGGTGACAATGCAATATGTAAATTGTTGACAATGCAATATAATGGTAATACCATCGAGCTGATCTTGCATTTTTATGGCAGTGCCCCAGTGCCGTATCATTGACAACCACCTGCAGTATTTTTTATTTTCGTTTTCATTTTAAACAATTCCACTTAAAATAGTCCACCAGTATTGGGACCGTGTACGATGACAGCGCCCTAAAATCCAGCAGGAAAGCTTTAAATCTGATTACTTGATGCTGGCTTTAAATGAAAAGTACATGTTCGCCTTATTAGACTCCAAGATTATCACATTTTTTGATATTAGGTGGGTACCTAAATGACTCATGAAATTAATTATACTCATGATGACTCTTATGAAAACTTCTTGGATTATAAAATGGCCACAATTTTCGCAACCGGTACTCCAAAAACCTAGAAAATCATTCGGTTCGTCTGTGATTTGCTACCTAAAATATTGGCAATAGAGGTATATTATAATATGTATATGTAGCGTGAACTTGTGTTGAAGATCACGACTCATTTTGGGTCAGCGCGTCAGCCAATTAAGTAGCATACTTGCTACTACTTACTTATTGCTATTAGGTACTCCTAATGACTGTGACGAACGCACAAATAATTTAATTTAATTACATACAATCACAAACTTACTTAAGCGTTTTGTAAGTTAGAAAATAGTTCCTAAATTGAGGTAAGTAAGTATGTTAGGTTTTCTAGTGCCTTATAGGCACGCTAATTATGTTCGAAATTTGTAGCTTCTAGTGTTTGCCAGAAGTAGGGACCTCAGATTATTGATGATCGATGTGCTTGACTTGGCGGGGCACTGCGTCCACCTAGATTTGTTACGTCCAGCGTGGACTGGTTTCGCTATACCACAATCATAACCTAATTCGATCATCACAATGAAAGCAAACTTGTTTACAAATAAAGTTGGAAAAGAGAAAGCTGTCGTGTGAGCTCGTATAGGGGAGAATAAATGAAACTAGACAATGACGCGCAACACAATTGCAGTGAAAAGACACGGCAGCGTGCAGCCGCTGTAGCGAACAAGAGAAATGGGAGCCAGTCGCAGGTGCCACATTGTGCGTTGGAGGTGCAACAATGTGGGTGCTTCTGATTGCAACGTTATACGCGCCTTGATTGCGCGACGCTTCACCGGCCGAGTTTAGGCTGCGCGGAAACCATTGCATTGTTGGTGCAAAAAAGTTATACAGCTATTCATCGCCCTATTTTTATATGTGTCACGTTGTAGATGTAGCCATTCAACGCCTTTTTTATATTAACACATAATACACGTTTAAAACAGATTCTATATTCTTTTTTGATCAAATAACAATATAATAGAATGTAGAATACAAATTAGTTATACCTACCTACGTCCAATCTACTTTAGCCATCCAACTCATTGGTAGCAGTAGCAAATAAACCAAACTCACTTTGGCAGAGCTCTGACTAGAACTAACAGAAATTTAATTTAATTACCATGCCGCAGCAAACTCAGTTCACTTTTTTCTGTCACTCGATTTAACAGCGGTAGTTAGGTACTTTGATTTTAATTAATGATCTAATTTTATGTTTCTCAGTTTAAAAATTACTTCATAAAATATTATTATGCATAATCAAAATGATGAAATGTGATGTTGTAATTCATATATTATGAACCTATATATACTTATAGGTAGATTTTGTTTACGTTTTCTTGATTGTCTTTATATAATAAATAGTAGTTGTCAAGTATGACAGTACTTATGACATTACCTGTCAGATTTTTCAAGTGAAAAACTAGTTTTTACTGAAGATTCCCAGTTAAAACCAATTTTTCACCGAAGCTTTACGGGAAAACTAATTTTGACTAGTGAAAACGCGTTTACACTGACGCTATGCCGAAAACTAATGTTAACTAGGAAAAATACGTTTTCACCAAAAAGGGGTTTTACGGTAAAATGCACAAATCTTTTAAGTAGACGTAGATTTAAGTAGACTACGACATTGTTAAAAATAGACACCGAATTGATTTTTCTCAATAGTTGGCGAGAGTAACATTGTTCGGTACCTACATAATTATTATTCATGGCCAGAACCAATTAAAATAAGTCAATATTTCTGTGCAAACAATGATAGCTCAGTTCGGCTCGGCACAAAATGGCGCCAATTATTAACTTGGGTTAAAGTGACGTTTCACAACATTAATGAAATGACAATATTTATTTTCAGGCAACTATTGGCCCGCAGATAAATACCTTAAAACTAGCATACATATTATTATAAAATATATCTTAGAACTAAAAACACACAATTATTATTAATGTAAGTACCTACATTAATACTTTTAATTTAAATATTGATACGGATACAACTAAGTAAAAATTGTAAGAAACCGTGATCTCATTAAAGTTTAATATATATTCCTTACGTTTTATTATGTATGTATGTTTTATTATAAGCCCATTTTAAAATTTAATTTATTAAATAATAAATGGAACAATCGTTATATAAAACAATAGGTACCATTTCGCCATTCATCATCATCATCATCTCAGCCATAACACGTCCACTGCTGAACATAGGCCTCCCCCTTATTTCGCCATTAGTTTATTTTTAATGAATTATCGAAAATGAGGTCTGATAGACTCCACATTAGGGTGGTTCAAAAAAAAATTTTTTTTATTTTCCGACGGGCCATCCCCTTATTTTGTTACACTTATTATGCTGATAAAATACACCAAGTTTCGTAATTTTATCTCAACTACAAGGGGGTGCTCAACCACTTTGAAAATTTTGTATGTTGTATGAAAACCAAAAAACAGAAGTATTTATTATTCAGATTTTTATTTAAGTATCTGTTTTCACATTATTTGCACATGTGATTTATAAGTTTTTAACAGTTTTATTTCTATTTTTTATAATTTTTCGAAAAGTAAGATTTTTAGAATTTCACCTAAAAAATCATAAAAAATAGAAATAAAAATGGTTTTTCATCAAATAACTTTTAAATCACACTTTAAAATAATGTGAAAACTACTACTTACATAAAACTGAAAAAAATAATAACTTGTTTCTTTTGGATTTCATACAACTTTGAAAAATTTCAAAGTGTTTGAGCATCCCCTTGTAGTTGAGATAAGATTACAAAACGTGGCATATTTAGTCAACAGAACACGTGTAATAAAATGAGAGGGTGCCGCTTTTTCTAGCTGGAGTTTGAATTTTTCCCATACAAACGTGAACCACCCTACTCCACATCCGTGGAATCTCTCTATTAAAAGTCATCACAGTTGCAGAGCTAAATATGTATATGTTATGTTACTAAAATATGTAATTATGGCAACAAAAAAAAATTTGATTTGTTCCCTGCCATCTCATTATGTTTATTTATGTTTTAATTTAAGGACAAACCAAAATACACATCAGGAAGTAGGAACCTAAGTACTGTTTAAGTCTAAGGAAACTGTGGAATATATAAATATCTAAAAATAATCAAGCACTGATGGCACTTTCCTCGTAAAAGGTCGCATTATTAAGGTCCGCACCCGAAGGGTCTCAATCTAAGCCTACTCCGTCCGCTTGTCTGTCCTAAAAAGGTTATATCTTGTAACTGTACTTAATGCCATACGAGATGAATATTATTTGTCACATAATTACCTAATATGCACCATTGATGAGGCAATTCAAAAATTTGATAAATCAAATCAATAATAATTATACTCGTAATAGCATATCTATAGTCCGTTTTTTAGCATTAGAAAGATCTTCGCAGAAGTAAGCTTGTAGTTCCAAATCCGGCACTTTTAGCGGTAATAATTTGAAATAAATTATATGTATTGATCATGCTATATTAGATAATTCAATAATTATTAACAATTAAAGAGCCTGACAAAAACTGCACGCTTGCTTCTGTGGAGTTCTTTCTAATGCTTAAAAAAACGAACTATAGTGGCACGTATGTACAAATTTGAATTTCGACCGCTCGATTTCGTGTATTTTGTTCAATAATAATATCTTTAATAGGTACTAGGCATTTAAATTCTACAAATAGAATTGAAAACGAGTGGTCAATACCATTCGATTCCCAATTTCTATCGCTCGTAATACAAGTTCAAGTTCTCAGTTTTCCACCCATTATCGAGTGCCGAAATCGAGCGATCGGAATTCAAAAATCGGCCCCCAGGCCCAGGAGTAAAGTAAAACTAAAAAAAATATATTTTATCGTTTGTGTTTATGATTTATGTGTATTTTGTAGCAAACTCAGGCTGAGTTTATATGGAGGCAGGCGTGGCTCACTCGTGCGTCACACATCCTCGCGCTTGCGCCACCTTGCGGTCATATCTGTCGCAATAGACGCGTTTTGTTAGAGAGTGAACCTTCTGTACCTAGTACTATTTATTATTTATTATGTGGTAGAGGTCTAAATACCTAAGGTTTTTTATACCTCATCAGTACTATCTTATTCTATTATATAAATAGGATTGCGTTGAGAAACTCCATAAATCCAGTACACTAAGCTTGATGCCTCCGGGACGTCGCAAGTGGGGACGGAGTCGCAACAAAGTTACCAACTTCAGAGTTCAGGCATGGCGTGTCGGGACTCGTGCGAATTTCACGTCTAAACCTAAATTGGACATAATTATTGACTAGACGTTGCTGGAGTTCATCCTCTAAGGGCAAGATTTGTACGTTTTTTTAAAGGCGGGATAAGCTCAGATAAGAACTAAGTTAGAAAAAATTGCACCAAAGTTCCGGCGACAATGAAATAATTACATATTTCACCACAATTTTGTAAAATCGTAACTTAGTCGTATAAATAGCATGGCATCGTGTTAAAATTCGATAGAATCCTAATCTAGTTAATCGATCAAAACGGATCCTTAGGCACAAAAATGCCTTTGCACTTCCATGCCGATAAGGCAGCAAAGTCGTCTCCTCCAAAGTTTTACGTTTACGACCGAATCGGGCGCTATAATAAAGTAACTTGAACACCATGTCAACGATGAAATCATGCTGAGTGCTACACCGTGAAGACACTCCTTAAACAAATGAAGCGAGTTTAGCAACTCTCTCAATCCCATCCTGCTCAACTTTAACCACTAATAAAATGGAGGCAGACAACGAGTTTCTGAATAAAATGCAGTCAGTTAAAATAGATCCAACTAAGTGAAATGAAACTTCTTTTAAAATTCATTACTTCCTGTTATTAATATTTATTGTTATTGGTGCGGTCAATGCAAAAAATATTACATTTTAACTTCAGAAAATGTACAACTGTGATTAAAATTTACGTTAAACATGACATTTACCGATACAGCACTCTACAAGAAGTACATGCAATGAATTAAAATTACGCATCGTCACGTAGCTATCACTCTTCCCCCTTTAGTACGACAGAGTTGCGTTTCATTCGCTATAGAGCGTTAACCATTGCACGTTGGCTATACACCCAAATACAGATCATATAGTCGTACAATAACTAAATTTTCTCAGGCACAAGCACACATCAAAACAGCCCTGCATAATATTTTAAACACAATGAGTATAATGACGATGTAATTACATCGTTCTACTAAAACATTCATGTACATATCAGCGTCAGAGTTGTCATACAATGTAACCCGTCGCCTCTGTGAATGAGGGTTGAATTTATTGACTGTTTCGACTGTTTCAGTTCTGGCAAAACATAAAATATAACCTACCTATGTTGGTAAACTATTACTTAGTAAAGTTCAAATAAAAAGCTTAACAAGCACCGGTGAACCGTTCTACGGTTCAGTTTGAAACAGTTCCACAATTTTAGATTGTGTGCTCTATCGAGTCGAACTTTATCTAACAGCTGATTGCGAATCTATCCTGAATAGTAGAAATCGTTAGATCTTCCTTCTCTTTTAAAAGTTAAGTTATTTAATTTATCTCTGCTAGAAAATAGTTAACGTAAACCCTCAAATCTTGCAAGCTAATTAATATAAGCAATTTATGTGATTTTGTAATTTTAAATTAGATAGTTATGTTATAAATTAAAAAAAAATCTGGTAACTAATTATTTTTATTATGGCTCTACTAGTAATATTACCATTAGGCGTTTCAAGTCATTATATCTATTAAAAAAATAAAGGTATCTAATATTGTTACCAAAATAAGTGCAACAAGCGATAGTAGAAAAATAACAAAATGGAGTCGGATTATACTAAAACAAACAAATGCAAAAGTTCCAGCTCCAACTTGGTGAGTATCAGCTATTGTATTTCAAATCCTTTTTAAAGTGCCGATTGAAAATTTAAACTGAAAATCCTAGTTTTGGCACAAATATTCATGTGATTGGGTGATTAGTTTTGTGTTATTATTTGTGCTAATAAACATGCTAATAAACATCATTATTCTTTTTCTATACTTAGTTAAAGCAAAGCATTCTAGTTGTATATTCTGGCACAAAGTTATGGGTTCCCGCTAGTTACCATCAAGTTGCTACCCGTGGTAACAACTGTATAGATTAAAAAATATATACCTATAATATATGGGTATGCGTATAGAATTGATTGAAGCAAATATGTTACGTTAATTACACTGTATGCAATAAGTGCAAAAGTATACCTACCTTTAGATATTGTTTTCTTTGTTGTCCTCATTGTTGAAAGTACAACAAAGACTCGGTAGGTACCTAAATGCAGTAATTCACCAAAATATGTTTGGAATTTAAACTGACGTCGGAAACAAATGCACGAAACGGTAAGGTGGCTATTGTACCACTGTTAATGCATACTGCGTTTTCAAGGCAAATAATAGAACGTTGTGCAGTTAGAGAGTTATGTTAAAAATTATTAATTTGAGTAAAATATAAGGGGTTTTATGGGCCGACATTATAATTTTACAGTTGCTCACGTTTACACTATAAGCATCACATTTCCATGAAAATAGTTATATTTTTAAACTAAAATAAACAACAACAAAACTATCTGTTCATTAAGAAATATCCGTCCGCCGTTTAAGCCATATTTGATGAAAACCGTGAAAGGAAAAAATTCATACGTAAAATTTTCAGCTAGGATATAAAAAGAGTAAAATATTTTAAGCACGTATTATATTATATTACTCAGCTAAAACTCTGCAAAATTAAATATTGAAATAAGGCATAATCCGTATTTCCTTGAAGATATAATGTCAAAACCTTAAGTTTTGTATTCAATATTTAGCGACCTTATTGAAAAGCTTCTCGGCCTCACGTTAAATTCTCGACTCATTGGGACCAATTCGAACTTCATAATAAATAAAATAAAAATATTGCTAATAGTTTCTTACTAAAGAGGCAATAAAATATTATCAAGTTGTTAACAAGGGAATGTACCTATTATAACCTGTTTTTATTCGGTCTTTGCAATGCCGCATGTTCTTGAGATTAATGATAAAGGTTATTTATATGACATGCGCTGGGTATGCGGCACAGTGTTGACGTTGTCCACGATATATGGGAATCTGCAGTGTACATATAACATTACTTCAGTGAGCTATGTTATAGCCGTTTTAGGTAGCTCATTAACTCATTATTCTTATAATATATGTGAGTTCATTATTTTTATATTCGTTCCTGAATCCTGCAAAACGCTGGGATAAAAGTAGTAAAATTAAACACATAATGTGTGTAGCCTGGAATAACACATCGGATATTTGTGAGTTAAAGATACTTAAATATGAATAAGACATTATACGACCAACAAAAAGACAAAATACCTAGTGAAGAATTTATTGTTTTAATGAATTCAAATATATTTTATTTTATACAGTGAAACCTGGTTAAGTGGGACCTGGATATGTGAGAAACCTCTATAGCTGGGACTCATTCGTGCAGTTCCGACACTTTAGCACTGAATTACCTCTGTTAGTGAGATGAAACGAACCTTTATAACTGGGATTAGTTGTTGTGATTTTATAGTCAGATTTACCTCTATAAGTGAGACAGAGAGTGTATTTTACCTCTTTTACTGAGACTATATTTATTTTATAAGATTACATTTTCCTAATTGTTTTTTTAGAATTTTATAGGAATTGGCCTCTGTATCTGAGATAAATTCAGTCTATGACCTCTCTAACTTGGACTTTATTGATAAATTTTCGTTTTCTTACTAAGTCTATCCACAAATTCCGCATTTGCTTAATTGTGTCTAAACGACTTCAAGTTTCATTTAGTTACCTTATGTAGTTTTTATTTAATAATTTTCTAAGAGGCAATGAAGTCCGTATCAAATTTAATTGAAAAAAGATACGGACTTCATTGCCTCTTTTATTTATCATTTGAAGATAGAATCATTCAAAATAAATTTAAAGAAATAATTAATAGACTTAAAAAATATTTATGGACAAGGATTATTTTACCTTATTTATTATTAAATATAATTACAAAATACCTTATTAACCACCTCTATAACTGAAATATCCTCTATTCTCACCTCTATTAATGGGACCCTCTGTAAATGAGACAGAAATTTATTTATATCTTACTTATTATTTTATTTATTGGCTAACTGAGAGCCTGGGTAAGTGGAATACCTCTTTAAGTGAGACAAATCTGCTCGCCCCTTGAAGTCTCACTTATCCAGGTTTCACTGATATCACATATGAAATGTAAATAGGTACAGAAATTTACAAACTTATAACTAGGTAATTATAAAAATTAAGGGTATTATATGCTATTAGGCCATAGGTACCCGGCTAAATGTACCTAGCACACTGCTGGCGTTTCCTCTTTGCACGGCTAGCGAAATACGCTGGATTAAAAATGCGCCGGACCTGGGGTCACCGCTTTTGTTTCGTAGGCGTTGACCTAACTTTCTAATAATTTTTTTAGCATCAGCACACCAAGGCCCGCTGATTTCTATGGCTAATGAATTAAAAGATCAGAATATATTGCGAAATATGTACAAAAATAAATCTACGCGGAGCCTCAGGAGGCTAAAAGTGTGTCATGAATAAAACAATAATTCAGTAGAGTAAATGGACTTGATAATTGCTTCCATAAATGTCGGTTCACTTGAAACAGTTGAAACTTTAGCAGTAGAGATAATTGTGAGTATTTAGGGATACAAGTTAATGTCGAAGTTAGAAACGTAGAGGAAGTTGAAATTAATAATAGGTACATTATCAATAATAACTTAAATACATCAAAACAAACATTTTCTTTTTAAATACAAAACTATTTTAAGCTTCCCATAAGGCGGCACATCTGCCCGTTTGCTGATTATCAGATAAAAAAAGCATGCGACGTCTATTTAAATATGTGTCTGTGCATCATTCTAATGGCAAACGTCACATTTACGTGCGGTCATCCTTCTAAACGGGTACCAACTACGGAGGTTTTATTTTGTTTTTATGCATTTTAAAAGGGCGATTTGTTTCAGGTGCGTTCCTAATTAGATATGCTATATTTCAGCCGCAGTCGCAGCTATAACTCCATTCATTATGTATTTGATTTAGCAAAAAAGTTTTTCATAAACGAGGAAAACTTCACAAAAATTATGAAACTTTGACCAAGTTTTATGAAATTCTTGGTCACCTCACATCAGCCTTCGCACTCGTCATGAAATTGAAGATTAACTACGTCCTAAAAAGTTAGCGAAACGGTAAGTTTTTGTCGATTCAATAACATCAAGTCACGTGTTTCAGTAGAGAGTCCGTCAAGTTAAAGTCAAATTATTTTATACCTAATCAAGTAATCATTAATTGAGGAGTTGAGACCCTAGAATTTAAACCAGTTAGTCTCATGACCTTTTCTAGGAAAATTTGGTTTTGATTTTTCTTCTTCTTCGTTACACTCTTGACAGAGTGGTCGTGGCCATTATGTAGACTTTTGAGCGACTTGTTTAACGGCACGTCGCCATTCCTCTCGTAGAGCTGCTTTCCGTGAGCATTCGCTTACTGTGGCCGACACACTGGCTTTGATTTATTTATTTATTTATTTAGAAATTTAATTCAGGCAACAAGGCCCATATTACAAATACCTTACAGACTAACATACATAATGTATTTTATAAACTTAAAACTAAACACTATTTAGTCGACAAAACGGCGTGGCTCCGTTGCATCGGCTGCTCTTGTGTCGGATTCGGCAGTTTGCCCCGGAACCTCCGAAACACGACACCTTTCGGCCAGAAGTCGGCGCACTCGATGGTCCCCTGCAGCGGTCGCGGCACGCGCACCACAAAAGAGTTGAAGTGCACGTAGTGGCGCGATCGAAGCTGGAACACCCTCAGCGTGTAGCCGGTCTTCTGGTGTACATACTCCACCACTTCAGCAGCCGTGGCGGTGTAATGCAAGCGCGATACGTACAGCGCCTTACTCGGTGTAGCAATCCGCAAGCCAGAATTAGCCGGTTCGGCGGTACCACACTGAGTCTTACGAGGCGCCGTGCGCGCCTTCTTCTTTCTTGATACCAGTGTGAAATCCATTGTGATTTCACACTGTGATTCACTGTGATCCAGTGTGATTTGGTCGGTCCATCTCATTGGCGATCTTCCTCTAGCCCTGTCACCTCCCACTCTTCCTTGCACAACGAGGCGTTCTATGGATGTTCCATCTCGCCGAGACACGTGTCCAAAGAAGTTGAGGATCCGAGTTTTGACCGTAGAAAGCAACCGGTCTTTAATGCCAAGCTCCTCAAGAATTGATGCGTTGGTCCGGAACTCAGTCCATGGTATACCCAGCATTTGTCTCCAACACCATATCTCTAGGGCATTCACCTTCTGTTCTTCGGATGCCCTTAGTCTCCATGTCTCAGCAGCATAGAGAAAAATGGGAAAAATGAGGGTTCTGACAAGCCTGGTTTTAGTGGTCCTTGTAATGTTCCGGTTCCTCCAAACTCTTTTCATCTTGTCCATGGCAGATCTTGTAATCGCCATCCGGCGTTTGATCTCTTCTACGCAGCCACCGTTATTTGTGATCAATGCCCGTAAATAGATATAGGACTGTACCACATCATTTTAGGTTTTGATTTAGCCTTGTCTAAAAATTCGAACCTCTTGTTGAAGTTTAATATAATCTGAAGGCCTCTATTTTAGGGACCTGGACCAGAACTAGAACATGAAGGAAGAACAGGAAGCGGCCAAGCACTTCAAACGGCGCCATTAATCAGCCAACTGTTTCTGGTTGCATGTTTGAGCTATTTGATGTGGACTACCTCGGGCCCTAGCCTAGTACCCATGTAGGGAGCTAGCAAAGCGCCTCGCCTGGCCGTTGCTAACCGGGACCAGAGGACTGCTTTTTTCTTGCCCAATGAATCGGAACACAGCGCAACAAGCAACAACCCCACCAACCTTCCGACAAAACATGAAAGCTAGCTCAAGCCCAGTGGCGGATTTGCAGTCTTTGCCGCCCTAGGCCCCAAGCCTTGTAGCCGCCCCTTTCTCAGCATCAGCACCCATAATATTGACTACATTTAGATCAGGCAACGGAAAGATATATTATAGAGGGAAATGCTTGGGTCACATTTTTTACTTAGTAACTTTTTTGGACTCGTTAGGAGGTGAACATATCAAAAGTTGGGGGGTTTGGTTTGAAGGTCACATTTTTCGGTTTTTCGCTTATTATATCTTAGAAACTATACGTCCTTGTGACATGATCATAGGAACATCATAGGTTTTATGAAAAAAATAAGCAAATACTTATTCATTTTAAGTGACAGTTTTACCAATAACATTGACTTTCATGTACCTACAAAAACATTAAAAAACTATTTTCTTGAATAACTGCTAAACTATTTATCCTAATATTATAAAAAAAAATCTGAGATTCTTACAATGAGCTCTTTGATTTGATATGTAACACGATATAGTTTGAAAAACTTTATTTTTAAATTTTCTCATTTACCCCCCAAAATATGGAGGCTATATTTAAAATTCATTTTCATCACACTCGCTCAGTAAATGTGGAATTGCACGTAGGCGTAGCGGGAGTTATAGAAAATTCGTTTTCCCTAGGGAGTTATGAAGTTTCTAGTGCCATAATTAACAGTTTTTTGTCTTTAAACTTATTTTTTGTATCGCAAGTGTGATGAAAAACATTGTGTGTATCTCGGGGCGTAATAATATTGCAAACTCGAGCCTATAAATCGCTCCGGCAAGCCGTCGCGATTTAACTTACTCTTGTTTGCAATATTCAACTTACGCTCCATGCTGTACAACACTATTATTTACGTTACACGTCCATCTTTGGGTCACAACCTTACATATGTGTGCCAAATTTCAACTTAATTGGTCCGGCAGTTTCGGAGACCTCTCTCTTCCCCTGGCTCAAGGGCTACGGCCGGGGACTTTTGATATGTTCACCTCCTAGATAGTTCAAATAAAAATAGGTACAAAGTCAAAAATTGTGTTGCAAGCATTTCCCTCTATAGGTACTTTTTTGAGAATTTGTTGCCTGGTCTAATTTTGAGTTATATTTTTTTTTCATCAGCGATTTTTTTGTCACAATTTGCCGCCCCTAATATCTTGCCGCTCTAGGCCCGGGCCTACTGTGCCTTATGGGAAATCCGCCACTGCTCAAGCCTCATTCCGACTGGTGCTCTTCCATTCTTAGGTATTCGTACAAATCAACGGAAGCCTTATAGGATCATCGTCCCTCTCTCCGTCCGTCAGTCTGTCTGTCAAGACCCTTTATATCGGGAACGCGTGGAGGTATCGAGTTGAAATTAAAACTATATGTAGACTAGGTATGTAACCAAACGCAAGGCAAATAAATGTACCACACAATTGTTAGGTCATAAATATAATAATTGGATAATAGTATCTGATATATGAAAATCCAGTAATTATTACCATCGGTTAAAAAATAGTAGATTGTACAACAAGGGCATAAAGCGATGCATTTTTATCCGAGGCAAGTTATTGGTCCGAGCGCAGTGAGGACCTGAGGACCAATAAGTAGGTATAGTCAAGGATAAAAATGGACATTCATGCCTGAATTATACACACTGCTTTCCACTTCGATTATGAGTAAAATATACATAAAAAAATATCTAATATTTCAGGTCATTTTACCGTATTTATTAACCGACTTCCATTTCATAGAAGGAGGAGGTTCTGTATTCGGTTGTGGCTATTTATTTATTTTTTCTATGTACGTTCACCGATTACTCCGACATCCGTAGTCCGATTTGAGTAATTCTTTTTTTGTTTGAAAGGAGCTACCTCCGAGTTGGTCCCATTTTAATTTGGTTCTGTTCTGATGATGGGATCCATGAGGAATTGAGGGAACTCCTCAATTTTTAAAGGCACATGCATGGTGATTTGGGTGATTTCTTAAGCAACTCGAGCATTTTCTCCCGAAAACCACCACTTTGATGAAATGGACCTGATGATGATGATTGTTTTGATGATAATGATGATGATTTTTTAAATGTAGTATGTTCAGCGATTACTCCTAGGACCTGTGATCCGATTTGAGTAATTATTTTTTTGTTTGGAAGGAGTTGCCTCCAAGGTGTTCTCGTATTATTTTTGGTTCTGGTCTGATGATGGAATCCATGAGGAATTGAGGGAACTCCTCAGTTTTTAAAGGCACGTGTAAAGTGATTTCGGTGTTTTCTAAAGTAACTCGAGCATTTGCTTCCGAACACCGCCAATTTGATGTAGTGCAAGTGTAGCCTTACCACGAGTTTGACATTGACATATTCGCTAAGTTAGCGACTCTAACGTCTTCGTAACTTACTTTTTTTGCATCTCGCTCGCACTAATATGCCAGTACGAGCGAGATGCAAAGAAAGTAAGTTACACACACGCTAGCGAATAAATCAATGTCAAACTCTTGGTAAGCTGGTAAGGCTACTGATCGGGGGTTAGGGTTAGGTGTTAAGGGGTCGGGGATTAAGAGGTCGGGTAATGGTGGTTGAAGGGCTGCTGGTTCAGGGCCGAGGGGTACATGGATCAGGGGTTGATGCGCTGTGAGGTAGAGTGATCGGGGGGGTTGAGGGATTGGGTCAGTGGCGGGGCGGAGGTTGGATTTAGTGTAGAGACAGGAATTATAATTTCCCAGACAGACTCGAGAAAATTACTGATTACATATTTATTAAAGTAGGTACACGAATTTAGTGTTAATCATGATATTGTTTTTCATTCATGCGTCGCGCTCTTAACAATGCGTTAAAACTAAAAATGGAAAAATAAAAACTTTTTACAAAAAAAAGAAAACCGACTTCAAAAAGGATGAAATAAAATATTATCCTTTTTAAGTCTATGCGTTACCAACTGATATGTTTGAAGTCGGTGCCAAGCCAAGTAGTAACAATACCCGTCAAAAATAATCAGCTTTATGACTATAAATCCCATTAGAACTATATTAATAACTATTATAAATGTGTAAGTAATTCTGTCTCCCTCTTTCTCGCCTTTTCATGGCTAAACAACTGAACCGCTTTAGGTGAAATTTGGCAACAATTCCTTGAATTGTTTTATATTTTGAATGTAGTCCTCTGAATCAGGGACGGGAAATAACTTCAGTCCCAATCCCACGCGTGCGTGCCGACAAACATGGTACGGACTGTGCCAAGAAGGTTTGATCGTGTGTTCTGAGGTGTTTTCTTACTGTTCTTAGGTATAGTCGACGTCATGTTGACACTTTTGCACCTTACTCCTTTGTAATAAGACGAAAAGTGTAAACATATTTTGAACGTCGACTGTACCTACAGAAAATACGTTCATTGTCGTCGTGTAAGGCAATCCGACGTACATCCTTATCGAATCGCACCAAAATCATGGTATGCTTCAAAAGTTGGCTTGGCACCGACTTCAAACATATCAGTTGGTAACGCATAGACTTAAAAAGGATAATATTTTATTTCATCCTTTTTGAAGTCGGTTTTCTTTTTTTTGTAAAAAGTTTTTATTCAAGACTAAAGAAAATTGTACTCGGCCGGTCGGGGGCGCGGGGCACGCCGGTCGGGAGCGCGCCGGTCGGGGGCGCGCCGGCAGGGCAAGCAGATTTTGGACTTTATTGCTAAAGCAATAAGGCTAGTAATAGATGATTTTACTTTATGCTCTAGAACATAATAAGGTAGAAGTACTAGTAGTATTCGACATGGGCACTTTATGTCAGAGTAATATAGGTTAAATTTGAACGGCGAAAATTTTTATTTATTCAAATTTAATCCTTGTCACTTTGTCATAAAGTGCCCATGTCGAATACTAGTGCAGCGTCGAGCACTAGTACTTCTACCTTAAGCAACTGTAGGTATGTCATTTACGCACGACCTAAAGTCGAACTTTACGAACATGAGAAGTGAAAAACACAATTTAGTAATTTTGTATAACCCCCTGTATTATTTGTTTATCATCTTATCATTTGAAATGTCATACTATCGCTTGATTTTATTAAAGGGCCTGCCCGGCATTCCCGTAGTAAAATCGTCCCTCGCTAAATACTTATGAATGTTTATTCGTATTGTTACCTAAATAATTATATACATATAATTTGATTAAATATCAAACCCTAAATGCTTAACGCTTGCGATAAAATACAGTTATTTTTTTGTCTAAGCTACGTAACCGACTGACTTGTTCTTCGGATATTTTATTCAGCTAATTTAAGATGCTGTTAGATTATCGTGGACTTTAGAATTTTGAGGAACGCGGAGACTCCGGGAGCTGAAGCCGATACTGCGATGCGGTTCAAAACAAGATTTATACTCGCAGGTGACTTACCAGTTCGTCCGTCGTCCTTGTCCACGATATCCAAAGGCGGTTTAGTAACTGTAGCGGGCGGAGCGGAGCGATATTTATATATTAACTTGTAAAAATATTAATCTTATAACAGCACGAAGAAATCCGTACTTGATGTGGCAACTAATTTTCAATAGTGAAGTCTGTCAGTAAGTCAGTATGTCAACGTCATGTCTAGGTGGCTAGCAGTCACCGTAGAGTATTTAATTTAAAATAGGTCGAAACGGAATTTGGCGCAGTAGCGCCACCATGCTCCCGGCCTTGAAATGCGGAGAATTTCAAAAATGAAATGATATGATGCGGTAAATGAATTTATATATATATATAAGGAAGAGGAAGGAACAGATTATTGCGAAGGCAGCGGATAAAGTTTTACAATAGGGCGTTTAAATAGCCCACCAGCGGTTTTAACAGTAGCGACCCGAACTACACCATCTAGTCCAGGATGTGTGGCAGTAATAATGCCAAGCGGCCAATGTAAGGGCGGTATGTCATCATCACCCATCAGAACCACAGTGCCTTGGACAACCGGACGGTCTGGAGTACACCACTTGTTCCGAACTTGCAGTGTGTGCAAATACTCCAAACGCCATTTCTTCCAATAGGAATGCACAATCGATTCCAGCAATCTTTTCCGATTGTTGAGGTTATGACACTCGGTAGACAGGTCAGTCGCGGGTAAGTATTGGAGCGGTGTCGACATCAAGAAATGAGCGGGAGTTAATACTTCGGGATGCGGATCCGAAGATAAAACACTGAGCGGACGAGTGTTAAGTATACATTCAATTTGAACGAGCACGGTTGACAGTTCTTCATATGTCAGAATCTGTGATCCAATGACACGGTACAAATGCGTTTTTACACTCTTAATATTTGATTCCCATATACCACCGAAATGAGGCGCACGAGGGGGAATCATTTTCCATTCAATGCGGTGATTACTACATTCGCGGTTAAGTTTACATTTGAAATCAGACGTGCGGAAAAGATTATACATCTCATCCAGTTGAGATTTGGCACCGACGAAGTTTGTTCCGTTGTCTGAGTAAAGACAAGAGACGGGACCACGTCGAGATATGAATCGTTTGAACGCTGCTAGGAAGGCGTCAGACGTTAAATCAGAGACTAGCTCGATATGCACTGCCTTTGTAACTAGGCACACAAACAAGCATATGTACGCCTTTTGTGCGTGTTGACCACGACGGCGACAAAGCGTGATGCGAAGGGGGCCAGCATAATCAACCCCAGTGTGCACAAAGGCTTTGGCTTCTTTTATGCGGCAAGATGGGAGGTCAGCCATCTTCGGTACAGGATGTGTTGGCTTGACCCGGAAACATGAGTTACATTTATGTACTCTGTTTCTAATAACTGTGCGTCCATCTAATATCCAGAAACGCTGGCGAATGATTGCCATTAATGGACTTGTACCTGTGTGACAATTGACAACATGGAAGTGGTCAATGATTAAGTTCACCATGTGATCGCGTTTGGGTAGCACAACTGGATGCTTTACTTCAAACGGCAAATCAGCATTCGAGAGACGACCTCCAATCCGCAAAACATTTTTGTCGTCAATAAATGCAGACAACTTTACAAGTTTGCGCGATGGTAAAAGGTTCTTTTTAATTTGAGCTATATCTTCACTAAAGTGAACTTTCTGTATACCAAGTATCAAAGCGGTTTCAGCGGTCTCAAGATTTTTAATTGTTTCAGTTGGGTTTAATTTCTTTATAAACCTAAGTATATATACAACGATTTGAAGCAATTTATTCCAGGAAGAAATGCGTTGCGCCAAATCATACAGTACAGGCGACTCTTGCTGCACTATAGTGGTCAATGCAACAGTTTTGTGCTCTGGCAATTGATCGATTGCTGAGCATTGAAATGGTTTAATAGGCCAATTGTTCGGCGCCTCCTTCAGCCATGAAGGCCCATTCCACCACAATGTATGCGAAATTAACTGCGATGGTGTCAACCCACGAGATAAGCAGTCGCTTGGGTTTTCAACTCCAGCAATATGGTAGAAGTTTTCTGGTGACACATTTTCTTGACATTGCGCAACACGATTGCTGACAAATATCGACCATCGATGAGGCGATGATTTGATCCAGTTGAGAGCAATCGTAGAATCAGAGAAAGCAAAAATTTCTTTAATTGCGATACGAGCAAGGTATGTGTTCTGTACGATTTTGATCAATTTACTCATTAGCACAGCAGCACATAGCTCCAAACGAGCAAGCGTCGTAATTTTAGCGGGAGATACCTTAGATTTAGAGCATAGTAACCTCACAGTTGAGTTACCAGCTGAATCTGTCACATGCAAGTAGATGACACAGCCATATCCATTAAGACTGGCATCACTGAATCCAATTATTCGACAATCACTAGAGTCAGCGAAAACGCCAACATGGCGCGGAATCTTTAAAGTTGATAACAGTGGAAATTCTTGTACCAACATAGAGTAACACTTAATTATGTGTTCTGGAGGAATTGCATCCCAATCAACTTTACTGAGCCAAAGTTCTTTGATAAGCAACTTTGCGTACAATACGACAGGTGCTACCAAACCAAGCACATCAAACAAGCGAGCTACGGTAGAGAGTATAATTCGCTTGGTACACTTCCCTCCAGCGGGCGGGGACGTAGTCAAGAAGAAAGTATCATTGGAGGGTTCCCAAGATAAACCCAGTACCTTAGCGACGCTCTGTTTGTCATTAAATTCGACACAAGCGCGGTGTGAGTCAGGAAGACTTTCTAAAAGCGCGGGCGAGTTGCTGGACCACTTGACTAAGTCAAATGCGCCAGCTTTGAAGAGAGATATTAACTCTTGCGACAAGCGCATAGCGGTTTCATCATTAATACACGAATGTACTAAATCATCCATGTACAATTGGGAACTAGCGACAGTTGCAGCTTCAGGGAACTGATGCTCTTCATCCAAGCAAAGCTGCTTGACAGTGCGCATAGCCATAAATGGACTTGACTTGAGCCCAAACGGAACACGCGTAAACTGAAAGGTGCGAATTTGCTCATTTTCATTGAAGCGAAATAAAATTTTCACGTATTTATAATCGTGAGGCGGCAAACATATTTGCATATACATTTGACGAATGTCTGACGTCATTGCCACTGGAAACAGGCGAAAATTTAAAAGCAGAGTAAACAAATCTGCTTGAAGATTTGGACCAGTATGTAAAATGTCGTTCAGCGACTGACCAGAATGACTTTTGGCACTAGCATCCAGGACAATTCTAACACGTGACGTTGCTTTGTCAGGTCGAATTACAGCGTGGTGGGGGATGTAGTAGCCGTCATCTGTGACGTCAGATTCAGGAACCTCGACGAGATAATTATTTTTCATATAATCGTCGATAACTTTGTTGTAGTCTTCACGCAGTGAAGGTATTTGCTTAAATTTCTTTTCTAGGAAAAGCAAGCGGCGATGAGCCACAGCTCGGGAGTTTCCTAACTCAGAAGAATCTTTGCAGAAGGGTAAGGCAACTGTGTAACGACCGTCATCTTGGCGGGAAACGGACTTTACGTACAAGCTTTCACACTCCGTCTCCTCGGGACTGAGGAAGCGTTTGTATGGGATCTCTTCCAATTCCCAAAATTTATTTAAGCTCGACTCGAGGTCATTGCGAATCAAACCGGCGAAAGAATTATAAATATGGTCATCCTTCTGAAGATAGTCACCCTTCTGAGGATAGTCACCCATAAATACATAACCGAATGTGGTTTGCACTGCGGGGGGTGCGCACGAGCCAGACTCTTTCATGTTCCCCAAGTATATGTACGGGAAGATCTGAACTCCTAAAAGAAGATCAACATTGCCTGGTATGTTCCAGGTCAAGTCTGCGAATGGTAAGTTCGCCAAATGTGCTAAATCGCATTTATTAGTTTCGATTACAAACTCTGGAAGCGGACCAGTTATACAAGATACCACTAACGCGTGTATGTAGTATTTGTAATTTGGATATATGCGCGATTCAATGTTTAAGTAGACATAACCGTGTATCTTGTCTTTCGTTAAACACACACCGTTAATATAGGAATTATAAAGCGGTATCACAGGCAAGTTAAGCGCCTTGCAGCAATCTAACGTTATTAAATTGTTTTGAGAGCCATTGTCAATCATACAGCGAATTATTGACCTACCATCACTATTATAAGGCTTGGCGTAGATATGAGCAGTTGCTAATAATATAGCAGATTGAGGATTTGACGTCGGTAGCGAAACGCTAGCATTTGTAGGCGGAATTATCTTACACATATTGGGCTTATTCATATCGGGCTGTGTCTGCACATTAATTGTAGAGTTTACTTGCGGTGTGCATGCACAGTTCGAGCATACATTTGAGACACTTGAGCCTTGCGGAGAGGGAACAGCGGACGCAGCAGGCGCCGACGCAGCGTTGCTGACATTAGCAAACAACTGTGTTGAGTTGACATTTGCGGAAGCAGTCTTGCTCGCTTCGAAATGTAAAAGCGTATGATGACGCTTCTGACATACGTTGCAAGTGTGGCGCGATTTGCAGTTAAGAATCGTGTGCGAAGTGCTAAGACAGTTAACACAACCATGTTTACTTTTAATAAATTCAAATCTCGCTTGCGGGGATATCATATTTTTAAATTTCATACAAGAGTACAGGTGTGAATGATCCTTTTTATTGCACAATACACAAGCTTGTTCATTTGTCGCGGAGTTTGAAGCAGTATCGCTGCTGGCTACAAATGCCTTATATGTAGTTTTAGCGGGTTGAGCTGGTGTATTGACAATTGATTTGCTGGCTGTACCACCATTAGACCTTTCTAAAATTTTCACTTGGTCTTGTACGAAAGAGATGAAAGAATCATATTTTGGAATTTCTTCATCGCGGATAGTCATTTCGTAATTCTGTAAAACCTGTGAGTCCGTTTTCCTCAAGGCGCAACTTAAAAATATAAAATCGGTCAAATCAGGGATATCTAACTGCTTAAGAGCAGAGATAGACGCGGAGTACTTCTCAATGAAGTTGTTAAGACTGCTGGAATTATTTGTGCATGGCTTGAGATCGAGTATATTGTTCAAGTAATAAGTACCCAAAGCGCGTTTGTCTTGATACTTTTTGACAAGACTGTTCCAAATTATGGAGTAAGTTTCACCATTAGGCACTATGCCAGCAGTTAACTTTAAAGCGTTATTTGTTAATTTGCTAACAAGGTATTGCACACGTTGCGCGTCAGACAACTGGTTGTTGTCATGAATGTTGGCCTTAAACATTTCATAAAATATGGGCCAATTTTCCGTCCGGCCATCGAAAGACGGCAGTTCGATAGGTGGAAGCTTAATACCCCTGAACGAGGAACCGTCGCTGCGACTCGCGGAAGCGGTTGTATTTATTTGCGGTGATGACATTTTAATAATATTATTGCGAGCGCGTTTAATTGGCGAATACATATCCTCGAACGAATCTAGGGCTGCATAATCAGGTTCAGAGCCAGGAATGAGAGACATCGTATATTTGTTAATATCGTCGAGAATTGTTTCGAAATTAACGCGTAATTCTTCGATTGATTCACTATCCGCCATAAACTTCTCATTGTTTCTCGATTCGAAACTTGAAATATTTTTTGAGGCATCATAGATACGCGAAACACGTTCAAAGATTTTCTCTTCCTTACTCTTTAAAATTTTTATTTTATTTTCCAACTCTGATTTAGACATGTTGGAATATAAATGCGGAAATTATAAAAATAAATGCGGAAAATGTAAATGTCAAATATAAAACAAAATATAAACGAAATGGCGGAAAATATAATAAATAAAATATGGATCAATACGCGGCTCGAAAAGGACCAAAAATGTTAGATTATCGTGGACTTTAGAATTTTGAGGAACGCGGAGACTCCGGGAGCTGAAGCCGATACTGCGATGCGGTTCAAAACAAGATTTATACTCGCAGGTGACTTACCAGTTCGTCCGTCGTCCTTGTCCACGATATCCAAAGGCGGTTTAGTAACTGTAGCGGGCGGAGCGGAGCGATATTTATATATTAACTTGTAAAAATATTAATCTTATAACAGCACGAAGAAATCCGTACTTGATGCGGCAACTAATTTTCAATAGAGTGCAGTCTGTCAGTAAGTCAGTATGTCAACGTCATGTCTAGGTGGCTAGGAGTCACCGTAGAGTATTTAATTTAAAATAGGTCGAAAGGGAATTTGGCGCAGTAGCGCCACCAGATGCATTCAATAAAAACAAAGATAATAATATATCAGATTAAATTAAAGACGGTATTTTGAAGTATATAGCTACTTATTTTATACATATTCAAGTTTAAAAAAAAATACTAGCGAGTTAGCGACACCCACCATATTTTGATATACTTAATAACATGGCGAATGGTGGCCACATTTATCCGTTCAGATCATACCTAAAGCAATAAAAAGCATAATAAAACTATGTGACCAAAACCAAAAGTTGGGGAATAGTAATTTTAGTATACTGATTTATTCATAAATTTTAGTTAATTGGTTTATTGGAAAACACAACTCCCCAATGAGGGCGTCACTGGTCAGTCGATGCAGTTCTAATCATTTTATTAAGGTGGCCACTGACGAGCCTTCCAACAGTCCAAATAGCGTGCCTGCAATCCAAAATCGGTCCGGGAATTTCAAAAACGTACAATGTTTAATATTAGGATGCCTTCCATTTGGATAACGGCATCTATTTGGAAGGCTCGTCAGTGGCCTGATTTATCTGTTTTACGCGATAAACAATTATATAGACCTACAGTCAAAGTGTCTTCTTTATGCATGTGTAATAGAGTAAATACCGTGTAAATGTACCTATTTGAATAAAAAAATATTTAAAGAGCCGTTGAGCGTCAAATAAACGAGCAAATTATATTTCCAACTAGACGAACCTTTATTTAACTACTACATATTAATACATATTTTTCCAGTTAGGTACATGGAACCTACTCAGATATTAAATATTTGTATGTTTCAGACATTTTTAAATTCATTTTATACACCCTCGAGCCTGAGCCTGAGGAAGGACCCCCGACGGGCCCGAAACATGTCGCCAATAGCGACTAAAAATTCAAGTGAGTGAAACCGTTGTCGTATAAACAATTCATTTTATACAAATATTAGTTATTTATTTATCTTACTAATTTATCTTAATTTATCTTTTTGTTATGTTAAAAACTAAAATTAAAACCCTTTTCTTTTAAATCTAAATCACCTGTACACGTAGTTAAAATGTTGACAGTTATAAACACAAATAACTTGATTCCACTTGTTTAATTCATTCAAACTCATGAATTCTCTTAATCGAGACGCACGATCAGGGAGGATCTTAAATGGGCAAGTGACTGGAAATTCTAAACGTTTCCAACTTAGTGACTTTTACCCAAATTCAATCTGATAAAATAGCACCGGCTCAATTCCCCCGATAGCAGTTTAGAAGCGACCGTTCACTTAAATTATATTACTTTAACAAATACTAATAAAAAATATCTACTTACTTTCCCATAAAAACGAAGACAGGCACACGACACAATCATTAGTTAAAAAGTTATGCTGTCTCGAAATTGTATACTTTCATTTTGTCACTAAATTCTTGTTAGCTTATAGAAAAGTTCTATTGCGCAACCGTGTGTTGATCAATGAGAGTTACAGTTTATTTGTTTTTAAGTCCGACCACGTGGAAGTAGAGAGCGCGAGAAGTCGGAAAATTTACCGCCAAAACCGGCCTCCCCCGAGACTACCATCCCTCCCCGTGTTCCACAATATACTGACAACTGTCACCGAGCACCCGGCCGGCATTTTGCTCGCTTTTACTAGCACCGCTTTTCCTCTTTTGCCCTATCTTGCTTTATCGAAAATTTATATACATAGAAAGCCGAACACACATGTACAGCATTCGGAGTCGATGTAATTCTCTATTTGTGCTTGTGTGTGTAAATAAATAATAGATGTGTGAGTGTTGGAAAACCAGACGCATCTTCATGGCAAGCAATGCCTCTGCTGCACACCGTAGTACCTGAAGAGATCTATAATAATATTTAATACATACGAACATAAGGTTTATTTCGTTTTGGTTTAACCGAAAACTTAAGTTCATTCAGAGACAACGCTACGCTACATTGCGCATGTCCGTTATCAGTCTTACGGTAACTGAAACTACGAAAACTATTGCTGTCCTTATTATTCTTCAGGCTTAGTTGTTCTTTCATACACAACTCCAATAAAGACTGCATTTTGAGATTAAATTTATTACTTGTATAATCATGTATTACAAGCTAAAGTTCAGTCCATATAATCGTTTGGTTATTTCATTTATGAAAAAACAAAATTGCCTCTTTTCTAGTATTAATGTTTTTCAACGCGTCAACTTTCTCATTTTTGAAGAATAAAGTGAGCGTATAGGAGTGGTAATACCTATTAAAAGTGAACCGAGGGACAAAAATAATTCCCTTACAACTAGAGATGATATTAAAAGTGAGATAAAGAGTATGAGTGAAGCACTCTTTCAGAGCGAGCGTCGTTTATACAAAGCTATGAATAACAATTTACCAAAGAGCCGGGAGCGCAAACACTTGAGCGTGGAAGTTTGTTTCGAAGTACCCAAACTCACGAACAATACACCCCTCACGCCGATGTGGGAAGCGAGGCAGGCACGGAGACGGTACTATATCGCCTCTTGTGGAGGATATGCAGCAGTTAACTGATATTTTATATCATTTTATGCACCTGCTTTTGTTTTTTACTGCCAATAGGGAAGTTCTTAACTGGAAATTACAACGCAAACATTAAACGCAAGTAAGTAATAACGGGTTAGCACTGACTGATTACCAGCACAATAGGTATTTCGCGGTAAAGTAACATTTATGTTTTAATTAATATGGATTTCCGCTAGGACCGCCTGATTCTATTAATTATAAAACGCATATTACATATTAATCCATATAGATTTCAGGAAAATAACGCTTTATTTATGCAAACACAAATAATAAATCCTTTTCATTAGCGTAAATTTTATAACCTACAATTAATTTAAGAGAATGGTCCCAGTATTTCTTGTCTAAGGCGGCTCCCTGAAGTTGTATGGGTTATGTGTTATGTTTGATAATGGAATTTCAGTTTAATGACTTTCGTAGCTCCTCGCGACCGACATCAAGTGTTTTGCCGCTTGAACCGCCTTTATAGATGTCACTTTGTCACACTCGCAAGTTCAACCCCAGATAACGACTTCATACTCGGATCTTAATATTATTTTGTTAGTCGACTGTCACTGGCAAGGTTTTACAATTCTAGATCTTGACAACATTCTTTTGAAATTTATACTTTCTTTATAATGTTTCGGTTGTTATTGTGATAAAGTTTTACAAAATGTCTGTTTTGTTTTTTTGTAAATCCAGTACTGTTTTTTTAGTCTTTTTATTTATTAGAGTTTATCGGGTAAATAATTTTTTTTCATCACCTCCATGCCTGCTTCTGCTGCATGATAAACTTTAAAGTACCTATGTAATTTTAATGTCAGTTTTTTATACCGGGTGTGGCCTGTAATATGAGCAAAAAATTTAACTGTAAGCTGTACTCCTCATACTGACCAACATTTGTTCAGCAACTTTTAAAAATAACTAGTGGTTTGATTTTTAATACACTTTAAATTTTATTCTAAGACGCAAATTATTGCGAATTTTGCTATGTTTAGGCCACACCCGGTATTACAATCATTGAATACCTCGTCGTCATCGTCCAGATGATTGCTGTCGACATGGAGATTACCGGTGCCCAGAGATTATTATTTATTGTCAATTAGTATTTAAGTAGGTACGTTGTTCTCTAATTGGCATACAATTTATGACAATTTTGAAGTAAAGATATAATTGGCATAACTAAAACATGAATAACTATAATGCTTAATTATTAGTACGAACATAAATCTGCATACTTAAATAATTTGAATTGATATAAAATCATAAAACATAACTTGGATGTACTTAATCAAATTTAAATAAAACCGCCAAAGAGCATGTCGGACTATGCTCAGTATAGGGTTCCGTAATTACACGTCGGTCACAGCTGCCTTTGAACGGGGGCTATTAGTTGGTATCTAATTTTAAAAGTGGTTGCATTATTGGTAGATGACAGATCATAATTATCAGCTTATATAGTTGTCAGCTTATATACCTATGTCCTACTGTTGGGTAAAATCCTTCCATTGGCATGAGTGAATATAAATAACACAGGCTAAGACCTAAGCTCACCCTCTGCGGGTTGATATTTACGCATACTGTGGGAGGATAGTTTGTTTTTAAATATTAAAAATGCAATATGAACGGTTAAATGAAACCCGGCAGAGTTCGGGCACATGTTTCCATATTAAACGGCAGATATTATAAATCGTTTATGGCAGAAAGGTTTATTTACGTCAGCAAGAAACTTGTAAAGTCTTTTCTACGAAAAAGAGTTAAGAAAACGCCAAGTTAGGGACTCACTCTTACAAAAAAGTTGCAAAACTTCGGGCTTCAGAGGGATTTTATAAATATTAAAATTTAAACGGAATACTTTGAGACCCGACGCTAGTACGTATTTTCATTTCCATTCAGCGTGAATTGTTAAAGTATTAACTTGACGAGAAATTTTTGCGATTTCTATTAAAAATGCTACAATATAAAACGGGACTCAAATTCGAACAACTGCTTATTTAATTAAATTATATTAAAACAGAACAAAGCGAAACTAATTGAAGCCATTTACCAACGCACTATTAGCTCAGAGAATGATTGAAGACCCTGTACAGTTATGCATAATAATTGCCTACTCTTCAGTTTAATTTAAAGGCACTTAAACCGTCACGAGCTTCCGTCGCTGACGTTAACATTTTGAGATGCAGACGACTGAAATCTACGGTTCAATGAAAACAAATAATCACCATTGAAAACAAGCAGTTTTTAAAGTTTGTTATGATCGGTATTACCTTATCATTTTCCTGGAAACATATTATTTCATCACTCAACGTCAATGCCAGAGTTATCTCTGTCTCTTTGTTTATTAGGTATAATTATATTTATTAATGTTAAAAAATACATGGAGGCGTATTCTGATTGTAATAACGTTACAAATTCGGTATAAATAGATATGATCTGTTAAAGTGACATTCCATTTCCAACTGCAGCTGCAATACTGTTCATTTTACTATGGAAACGCGTCGCTGTCATAGTCAATTTCCATAGTAAAATGAACAGTATTGCAGCTGCAGTTGGAAATGGAATGTCACTTTTAGTGTCAAAGGTGACGTTTATTCAACCAGAAACATGTCAAAGACACACTTGATCATATCCGTAGCAAATCCAGATCAATAACAGTTTTGAATGATTCACGGCTAGTTTCACTAGACTTACATCTATCTTTTATCTTCAGTTACCCGTGAACATTGCATGTAACGTAACTGCGTCGAAATATCGGGAGTTCGAAAACAATACAAAAGGTAATCACGGTTCATATCCCGGTCGATATACCTAAGTCTAATTCCAGGTCAAATTTATAACCTGTTATCACAATTAGAATAACACGCGCATTTGCTCTTTTAAAAACAAAGGGTGCATACAATTTTTAACATATCACCCACTTAGATACTATTGCTGCTAAAATGTCAAGTCTTTAATTTAAAATGGGTACCTATATAATTTGAATAACAAAAAAAATCTGCGACCTGGGTGAGACTAACTATCTATGTATAACGTTATTTTTGCAGAGGAATTTAAATTAACTTACCTACTGTTAACAACCTACAAGTTGGGTAATGCATCAAATTAGCTTGATTATAAGCTTTGCCCATTAGCTTAGCGAACATGAAAGTAGTTTTTAATCTAAGTAGCTTTATTAATAACAGGGAACGGGCTCCTGGCAAATATGCGCGCAAACCGCATGCTATGACAGCGGAGACCCGTTTACTCCTTCCAGTTACTCGCATGCCTGCTTGTTGAATGACGGCCCTATTCGAACTTTAAGATACGTCAGTTAATAGATCTTGAAACGATATGGATTACATATGTCAGAGTCAAATGTGACGTTTCTTCAAAGAAAAATGACACTTTTGACACTGACATATCTAATCCATACCGTTTCAAGATCTATTAGCTGACGTATCTTAAAGTTCGAATAGGGCAGTTACTCGTGGATCATTAATCAGGCTAAGAGAATAATAGTCTGGAATAATAATTGCATCCTGGATAAACTTACACATATTGTATACAAGGAAATAATATTAAGACCTCTATTAAATACTCAAAATAAGGAAATAATATTAAGGATGTGACGTCAGTGAGAGTGACGATGACGGGAATAGCATAAAGGTAATTATACTTCTCACATTTTACATATTATAGAACAATTACATATTTTTGAAGCTTCTGCCTTAATATTCCTAATTGTTTCTTGTCTATCCAAACAGAGATCCATCCCCAGAAAGAGATTAATGGCTACATTTTTACTAGATACATTTATATCCAAACACACTTCATGATAGGAACACGACTGAGTACCATCGCACACACTGTTAACTGACAGTTCGTAAACCTTATTATAGGCAGTGTTGTCTTTTGTACCATGGTATAATAATATACTCCGCCTGGTACTCTATTCCCGTCTTTTCATGGTCACGTGACTGACACAAGCTACGTCATCATGCGACAGCGCTATATGATAATATGCGATAGCGCTATATATAGCGGCCATGTTATTGTGACGTAGGCTTGTGTCACTCTGGGAAGAGAAGACCATGTTTTATTAGACTATGTTTTGTACTATCCTGAGTGTAAAGAGGTCTTTCTAATATGGTCTGCCTCCATCCTCAGTATATGAGGAGTTATTTGCTCGTGCTCGTTAACAGGACGACATCCGGTAGGTAACGCGACGCGTGGTTCATGAATCTGGAATAACTTTACTAACTTTTGCACTGCATGTTATGAAAGCACCGGTTTTATTTAGATATTTTACTATTTATTGTAAAAAAATAAATAAATAAAATAAAGTTTATTCAGTATCATAAAGTAACATTTCAGTATCTATGCTGCCTCTTTTTAAGTATTCAAGATGCCTGTATTAAGAGACAACCGCTCTTCCACATATTGTATGTGTATTTATTTAATTGTAGGTACCTACTACCTACCTACGTGTTATCATAATTAAATTAACTGTTTATTTAGGGTTCCATAAGGGTAAAAACGGGATCCTATTACTAAGACAGTTGAAATTTCCAACGATTATGTATTTCCGTTGCCGCTAAAACAATAAATACTAAAAAGTACGGAACCCTCGGTGGGCGAGTCCTATTTGCACTTGTCCGTTTTTTTTGTTAGGGCGCGAGTGCAAGGTGCGTGGTAGCGCGGAGGTGCGGCGGCGGTGCAGTGTCGGCGCGGAGACGGTATACCGTGTAGACGCGCCCTTATTTAAAACATCATAAATTGTACCTCACGCATGCTTACATATACATATTACATACAAAACATGGTTCAATAGAAAAAAATTTTGATCAAACCAATTTACCTTTAAGTATTAATTCGTAATAGTCGGCTTTGAACGGACAAGATCCCTTTACACTTCATAACAAATTCTGTCTACTTTTTATCCATTACAGACACGAAGTTTCATTCATAAGTCACATTTATGTTTTTTATTCTTTCCTAGATTAGAAACACAAAACAGGCGACACCACCCAGTCACTACTGATAGTACTGATCCACTGGAGATAATTAAATGCGAAATCCCAGAATTGGTATCCAAGTTTGTGTACAAAGCCGGAGCGGACGATATTGACACCAGCACGACATTGCAAGCCAAATCTCATTATCGATTGCAAAACGTGGACAGTGAATAAGGGGCTGATGATCAAACTACAAGTCACCGTCAACAAAACGTCACGTATTCTTGCAAAAAAAAAACTACACGAAACGAAGACTTTGCCACGATTACCAATCAACGTTAAGACCGCAACACGGGAATGCATATCAAAAATCAATACATAATATAATTTAGGTGTAAGTAGCAATGCACTCACGAGAACTTTCCAAAGTTGCGAAACTTTCCACATGAGAATTTCTCGGTAACTTCTGAGAATGTTCTCGAGAACGAGAATTTATTTATTTATCGTAGTTTATACCATGAATATTCACGATAGTTTAGGTGTAGTCCTTACCCCCAGAACATTCCTACTTTTGGTCGACCGCTTCCTTTTTTAAGTTTGTTCTAGGGCGCTGAAATTTTGGTCACGGAATCTCGGGGTCCCCTAGATACCTATGAAATAATTTTTTTTTTGGAAAAATGCTACTATTGCGGGAAATCTGGCCACTTTTATTTTGTATGGCAACTTCTAAACGATGCGTGATAGGTGGGGAGTGCTCGACCAAATGTCATAGAGGGCCCCAAGACAAAACAAACTGCATTAAAAAAAATCAAAATGGCCGACTTTTTATTTTATTTTTTCAAGTTGGTCCGAGCGCGCTGAGATTTGGCATGGCGGGAGATAGACGCCTCTAGATTCCCATGAAAAAAATATTTTATTGGAAAAAATCCAAGATGGCGAAAAAATTATTTCCATGTTGCAGGAATGTTCTGTCCGAAAGTTGAAATGTTCTCTGAAATACACTGAGAATTTAAGCAACTTATTGGTAACTTTTATCACATCAACAAAATAGCTAACTGTAATAGACAATAATATATGCATAATAACATTTAGTTTTAAGTTCCCATATAACCATTCCAGTCGCAGAATCATCAAAGTGGTAACTAAATGTCAGATGTGTCGTAACAGAGTCCACACAATGTGTCTAGAATTGTTTCGAAACAAAGTGTCGTCGCCGTGTGTACACTTTTCCGTAACAAGGTGTCGACACATTTGTGTGCACTTTGCGTGCGGTTTGCGACTAAATCTGACAGCAAATGTCAATATAAAATACCTCTTGAAAACCAAGGTTTGTCAAACTACTATTAGTGTCTCGTGTGCTCGTAAGTAATTCTAGTAAGTCATCATGGGCGATGCGAATGATAATAATCGACCAAAACCATATAAACACCCAACACCCGTCAACCTTTTACAGAAAAGTTTTTAAAGAAATGCAATAAGCTACTTAGGTCAGCCAACGAATGCTCCAAAAAGTTGTAGAGGGAAATGCTCGGAACACAATTTTTGACTCTGTAACTTGGTTTGGACAAGTTAGGAGGTGAACATATCAAAAGTCCCCGGCCGTAGCCCTTGAGCGGGGGGAAGAGAGGGGGCTTTGAAGGTCCCATTTTCCGGTTTTTCGATTATATCTCGGAAACTATGCATCTTAGCGACATGGCCACTTATACAAAATGAAAGTTAATTTAATTTGTTACAAGTTTATTCAGTCAATTTTTTCGATATGTTGAATAGTTTTTGAGATATCCGCTCTTGAAAGTTTATTTATCAAAGAAAAGAAGAGTTTGTTTAGTTTGTTTTTGATAGTTTATTTCTTTTATCTTGATATATCTACATCAGTGAAGGTGCTAGGCCGTGTATGGTATCGTTTTCGTATAAATCTGGGTTGCTGAATCCATTTAAGGTATCACATTGACACCATTCCACAAAATTAAAAAAAAATCTTTTTAGGGTTCCGTACCTCAAAAGCAAAAAACGGAATCCTTATAGGATCACTCGTGCGTCTGTATGTCTGTCCGTCTGAATACACAAAATAGTTCTTTACCTATAGATAGATGACAGGAAAACCTATTAGAAATGTACAGTCAAGCGCGAGTCGGACTTAATGTACGGAACCCTTAATACGCGAGTCCGACTCGCACTTGGCCGGTTTTTTTTTTAACTCTTGATGCTTAACCGCTGAACCGATTTCGTTGAAATTTGGTATAGGAATAGTTTGCGTCCCGGAACAGGACATAGGATAGATCTTATAACCAAAATCATCTTTTGTAGGTGTGAAAAGTGGCGTGGAAATTTGTACGGGAAATCAATAACCGCTGAACCGATTTATATTAAATTTGGGATGGTCTACATCTTTGATTTAGTTAAAAATGATAAAAAAAACATGACTTCAAACCTAAACTTAAACAGTAAATGGGAAATAGTAGAACGTGTACATTTATAAGTTTTAATTGTAAGAGCGTAAAAAGGTCGGCAGATAACATACGTGGATTATGTGCATTTGCGGATATCATCGGAATCCAGGAGACGTGGCTGCTCCCAAATGACATACCGTTTCTCTCCACCATACATGAGGACTTCGCCTATACAGCTACTTCTGCAGTTGACACTTCAGCTGGGATACTCAGAGGAAGACCCCACGGCGGCGTTGCATTGCTATGGAGAAAAAGTCTTTTTCCCTCGGCGAGTGTAGTGGAGTGTAACAATAATAGGATTTGTGGTATTCAAATTAATGTAGGCTCTAAACGTGTTGTGATATTCAGTGTGTATATGCCGACCGATTCCGCTGAAAACTTGCCAATCTTTGTGGAGTGTGTGAGTACCTTACATGCTATTATCGAGGATAGCGAGGTAGATGCTGCTTATGTGTTAGGGGATTTCAATGCCCACCCTAATGAACCCTTTCACAATGAACTTATGAATTTTTGTGAGGACAGTCAGTGGATCTGTGCAGACCAAGAAATGCTTGGGCCCGACGCTGGTACCTATACATATGTGAGTGACAGTCATGGATGTGAGCGCTGGCTGGACCACTGTGTGGTGACCCAAGCGGCCTGGTCTACTATTTCTAAAATATATGTATTGTATAATGTTTATTGGTCTGACCATTTCCCACTAGTCATTGAATGTAACTTGGATGTAACTCATTCAAAAATATATAATTGTAATATTGATAGGTCAAAAGTTTTCTGGGGTGACAAACAACCTAGTGATATTATCAAATATGAATGTAGATGTAATGATTTGCTAAAAGTTATTGACTTTCCTACACAGCTCAGTGAATGTGCAGATAGCTGTTGTAATGTCGGTAATGACAACTTGCATAGGGAAGTTATTAATAAGTTGTATAGTGACATAATCTGTGCCCTTAGTTCGGCCTCAGTATTCTGTAAAAATGACGTGCAGAATAGGAAAAATAAACATATAATGGGTTGGAATAAACATGTGGGTGAGGCTCACAGAGAGGCCAGGTTTAGATTTCAGATCTGGGTGGCTAGCGGTAAGCCCCGTTCTGGTCAATTATATGATTCCATGTGTGTAAGTCGCAAAGTTTTTAAAGCCAGATTAAAATGGTGCCAGCAACATCAGGACCAAATTAAATTGGACCGGTTGGCTTCTTATCATGGTAAAAACGATTTTCGCAATTTTTGGAAGAGTACTAACAGATTAAATTACAGGCCACGGCTCTCTGTGAGTATTGAAAATGAGACCAATCCTGTAAAAATAGCCAATTTGTTTATGAATCATTTTTCTGTCAAGTCTCCCCTTAGTGCAGAACCCAGAAGGGAGGTGGTAGGGTCAGCTGGGTCTGTGTGTACTACTAAAATTACAGCAAATCAAGTAAGTAAAGTAATTAAAAATATGAAGAGGGGCAAGTCCCCTGGGCATGATGGGCTTAGCATTGAGCATCTGCAACATGCTGGGCCACATCTGCCCAGGGTTCTTGCTATGTTCTTCTCACTGTGTATCAGCCATGCCTACCTACCACCCGATATGATTCGCACTGTAGTTGTTCCTATTGTAAAAAATAAGACAGGTGACATAGCAAATCTGGCCAATTATAGACCAATTTCTCTAGCAACTGTGGTGGCCAAAGTGTTTGACGCGGTGCTTGATGCTCAGCTTGATAGATATATACAAATCAGTGATGCGCAGTTTGGGTTTCGACCCAAACTATCTACTGAGAGCGCGATACTGAGCCTCAAGCACACCGTCGAATACTATACACACAGGAAGACTCCTATATATGCATGTTTCCTGGATCTCTCCAAGGCGTTCGATCTGGTTAACTATGAGCTCTTGTGGGCCAAGTTAGAAGAGGCGGGGGTCCCTATGGATATTGTGCATATACTTAGGAGTTGGTACTTGTGTCAAGTTAATGTTGTCAGATGGGGAAAAGACATGTCAGAGGAATACAGGTTGGAGTGCGGAGTGAGACAGGGTGGGAGAACGTCTCCGAAGCTCTTCAACCTGTACATAAATGCTCTCATCGAGGAACTCAGCAGCATACATGTCGGCTGTCATATTAGCGGTGTATGTATGAATAATATAAGCTATGCGGACGACATGGTGCTGTTGAGTCCCTCACCGGGAGGGCTTGAAATATTGTTAAAATTATGTGAGAAATATGCATGTAAACATGGCCTCAGATATAATGCTCTTAAAAGTGAACTTATGGTTTTTAAGTCTGGGACGAAAAGTCCATCAGTTGTACCACCGCTATATCTAAATGGCACTCCCCTTAAACGAGTGACATGTGTCAAGTATTTAGGCCACTTAGTCAATGAAAATTTGCGTGACGATGCAGATATAGATAGGGAACGTAGGGCGCTGGCGATAAGAGCGAATATGATAGCACATAGGTTCAGAGGCTGTACAGCTCAGGTCAAAATTACACTCTTTAGAGCCTACTGTCCCTCCCTTTATAGCTGCAGCCTATGGGCTAATTATTCGCAAAGATCGATCAGCGCCCTACGGGTTCAGTTTAACAACGCCTTCAGGGTGCTGTTGCGTCTGCCACGCTTCTGCAGCGCGTCAGGCATGTTCGCGGACGCGCAGGTAGACAGCTTCTCTGCTACAATAAGAAAGCGTGCCGCCGCGACGCGTCGCAGAGTGCTTGACAGTAGCAACAGTATCCTGAGTGTGATAGCGGGTAGGCTCGATAGTCGCTATATGCAGCACTGGTCGAACCTGCACCGTTCCTTAGCTCCCTATGATGAAATGTAGTAGGTAGATAGGTATCAAATAAATTAAGTACTAACATAGTCTAAATTACAAGCTCTGCATGTACATGTTTACTAACCTGTTATGGATTTTTGTGGTCCGAAATAAATGTTTTTTTTTATTTTTTTTTTTTTTTTTTTTATTAACTTCAAGAAGTCAATTCTGAATTCCCCCCTACACCTCATTTCACACCTTTAAAGGATGATTTTTGAGATAACTTATTATGTCCTGTCTCGGGATTCAAAATATATGTGTATTAAATTTAAATTAAAACTGTTCAGCAGTTTAAGCGTGAAGAGGAGTTTAAAAGAAAGTAAGTTTATATGTTTTTACTTTGGAATGGTGTCAATATGAAACCATAACTAAATTTGGTACTGCGAATTTATACGAAAACGATACCAAACATGGCCTCGTAGCTTTACTGTTGTAGAAGTCAAAATAAAATTGAGAGCCCTAAATTCTTATTACTTGACCAAACTTGTGTAGAAGGAAAAGGAAAAATAAAAGTCTTCGGCAGGAATATAAGACACAAATATATTTTTTTCTTTGCGTTACTATTTCAATCATCAAATATAAACATACCTTGATTATATTATTCTAGTGAGATCCTCAATTCCTCATAGATAAACAAAAACATTTACTTAAAAAATTACAAGGTCGAAATGTCACGGAACATGTGAGAGTAATATGCGAAAAATAAAAACTTTTATGACAAAAAAATCTGGACACAATTTAAGAAGCATCCAATTGCGTCGAGGAATCATCTGTATTTTTGCTTGTTTCATTACCTCCTCGCTTCTTTTTTTGTCCTTTGTATTCTGTAGCAATTTGTTAGATCTGAAAATAAAGATAACTTGCGTCGTCACGGATGTCGATTTATAGGTTTTAGGGAGTGCAGAATTCGAAAACGATGATCATTTTATAATCCAAGATGGCCGCTACGTATTTTGTCAGAAAAGTCGTCATGAATATCGTTTTATAGGTTTTAGGAAGTGCCGATTTCGAAAATGATGACCAGTTTGGAATCCAAGATGTGTGCCGTGCACTTTGTCATAAAAGTCGTCATGGATATCGTTTTATAGGTGGGAGTGCAGAATTCGAAAATGATGACCATTTTGGATTCCAAGATGTCTGCCGTGCACTTTGTCATATAAGCCGTCATAGATGTTGATTTAATTTTATAGGTGTTAGGAAGAGCAGATTTCGAAAATGATGACCATGACCAACAAAACGACATCCATGTCGACTTTTAACATAGTGCATGGCCGCCATTTTGGATTCCAAAATGGTCATCATTTTCAAAATTGGGGCCCCCCAAAACCTATAAAACGACATCCATGACGACTTTTATGACATAGTGCATGGCCGCCATTTTGGATTCCAAAATGGTCATCATTTTCGAAATCTGCGCCCCCCAAAACCTATAAAACGACAGCCATGACGACTTTTATAACATACTGCATGGCCGCCATTCTGGATTACAAAATGATCATCATTTTCGAAAGCGGGCCTCCTAAAACCTATAAAACGACATCCATGACGACTTTTATGACATAGTGCATGGCCGCCATCTTGGAATCCAAAATGGTCATCGTTTTCGAAATCTGCGCCCCCTAAAACCTATAAAACGACACCCATGACGACTTTTATGACATAGTGCATGGCCACCATTTTGGAATCCAAAATGGTCATCATTTTCTAAATCTGCGCCCCCGAAAACCTATAAAACGACACCCATGACAACTTTTATGACATAGTGCATGGCCGCCATTTTGGATTTCAAAATGGTCATCATTTTCTAAATCGGGGCCCCCTAAAACCCATAAAACGACATCCATGACGACATTCTGACGACCGGTCTGGCCTAGTGGGTAGTGACCCTGCCTGCGAAGCCGATGGTCCTGGGTTCGAATCCCAGTAAGGGCATTTATTTGTATGATGATACAGATATTTGTTCCTGAGTCATGGGTGTTTTCTATGTATTTAAGTATGTATTTGTATATTATATATATCGTTGTCTGAGTACCCACAACACAAGCCTTCTTGAGCTTACTGTGGGACTTAGTCAATCTGTGTAAGAATGTCCTATAATATTTATTTTTTATTTATTTATTATTTACTTTTATGACATAGTGCATGGCCGCCATTTTGGGATCGAAAATGGTTATCATTTTCGAAATCTGCGCCTCCCAAAACCTATAAAACGACACCCATGACAACTTTTATGACATAGTGCATGGCCGCCATTTTGGATTTCAAAATGGTCATCATTTTCTAAATCGGGGCCCCCTAAAACCCATAAAACGACATCCATGACGACTTTTATGACATAGTGCATGGCCGCCATTTTGGATTTCAAAATGGTCATCATTTTCGAAATCGGCACTCCCTAAAACCTAGAAATCGACACCCATCTCGACTTTTATGACAAAGTGTTTGGCTACCATCTGCATGCAAGAGATTTCTATTATTTTTACATACAAAAATGGCCCCCTGTCAACTTCCAACCGAGATTTAATCGATAATTTATTCGATTAATGTTCAGATTAATTCAATTTCAATCTATGTTAGGTCGACTAAACTAATCGTGATTAAAATCTGAGGATTAACTTTTTTTATTCCATTAATTAGCCGAATAAACAGTTAATCTATTAAGTCCCATCTCTGACCACGGCATTTTTACACTTTGAGAATATCTGAAAACAAATGAACACAAGGAGCCATTTTGCAAATCCAGTAACTTTGTTATTACTTTTGACAGCGCGTGTCATGTGTCAACACAGAGTCGACACAAAGTCGAAACATTTGCGACTACTTTGTGACTGCAATATTTCTCAGCCTTAAACCATATTTATACATCATAATTAACAAGTTTCGTAGTATGTAAAGCGTTATTTCTGTTATTTAAGTATAGTATACGCATCGAAGTACTAAAAATGCATCAAATAATATATTTATGAACACAGGCACTGAGAAGTAAACAATTTCATTTCCGGCTAAACTAAAACAATGTGGTGGCGCGTTGATTATATTACACTTAGTTTATCAAATCACTCGAGCAGTTTAATTCCCCATAATAATTTAAGTCCTATTGTAATATAAATGCAAACAATATATAATTACGTCTTGTAATCCGTTTTAGAGATGGCGTATTAATGTCACTTATTTTTATGTAACTATTTTTTCATCTGACAGTTTCCATTTGACAGGAACAAAATGAACGAATGAACGAATGATTTTGGCATAAAGTAGTCGCAAACTAGTAACAATGTGTGCACACGGCGACCACACTTTATGTCACTTTGTGTCATGTGTCGACCCTTCCCCATTTCTGGTAACTGTGTCGACACGGCGACGACTCTGCGACTGGAATTGTGACCGAAACAGACGGTGTCGGCACAAGATGTGTCTACACCGCGTCGTAACGGCGACTGGAAATGGTTGTATGGGTTATGCCTATTTAAACTTTATTTCAAGTATATTCTCTTGTTTAAGCAATAATTTCTATGTTGCAGGAATGTTCTAAGAACATTCTCGAGAACGTTTCCACTTTTTGGGAATGTTCTGCAATTTGTACATTGCTAGGTGTAAGTAATCAACATGAGCTTTGCTCTTGTCAGTGGCGTAATCACAAATCATTTCTTTCTTGTGCCAGTGTTTTAATTTCCTCATACGATGATTTATTTTTTATTTGGCTGAGGATAGTAATTCTAGGCTTTTTAATCCTGCCTTCCAGGATGTTTAGGATAAAGTTGTCATGCCGTATCAGGTGTCCTACCATCTTGCCTCTCCGTATGCGTATAGTATGATGCTAGCGTTCATAGACACGGTAAAACCGCTTACCATCAGGCAGCCAAAATGTTCATTTGCCACCAAAGAAATAAAAAAAAAATACCTGTTTTATGTGTGGCAGTATTAAAGGGCGATTATATTACTGTAGTAAAATACCTATTTAATTTTCTATTCTAACTTGGATGTTCTCTCTACAAATTTAATTTCCCGATACACATTGTCACGAGAGCGCGATAATAATTTATAATAGAGGGCGTATTTTGACATTTCAAATTCAATTTAATGAGAAACTGGATGTGGTTATGCGTCGTTGAAGATCTAACCGTTTGTTGACTATAATTTAGTAATAGTGAGTCGCTTTTTTGTCTAGAAATCTTCTAGAAATCGATTTACGGTGTATATAATTAAAAAAAATTAAAATCAACTTTGCCATTTAGTTACTATAAATGTAGGTACTTAGCCATACCCCGAAGTTCACGGAGTTTAAATAAAACCGGGCAAGTGCGTGTCGGACTCGCCCACCGAGGGTTCCGTACTTTTTAGTATCTGTTGTTATATACATATATAGTGGCAACAGAAATACAGGGTGGAAAGGCACGACGATCCTTTCCGCAAATGGGGGATTGTTTAGCCTAAGGTCTATATTTTCTCCATAGAAACTATGTTAATATGGGCAACCGTTTCTAAATTATGGCCTTTTAAACATCCATGCAAAAAACTACTTTGTTCTAACCCTAACAGGTGACAGGGTCAATGACCTTTCTTGTAAACCATCAGTATACGACAGGAAATTATGCTAATTTGTTGCCATCTAACCATTCTTAGGTCTGCTTACAACACGGTAAGAATCGTTGCAGGATTTTCGCTTCCTTACAATAGTGGTTTCACTTGTTCAATACTTGAATGAAGTAGTTATGTTATTCCTTAATATTAAACCACAACATTGTTTACAACGACAGTTCAAGTTGTGACATTGACGACCACTCAAAAGTACGCAATCGTCTTATAAATATCTCTGGTTTCCTTGACTGATAAAAAGGTTTTAGTTTCTTAACACGTTTCACAAAATTATTTTCGAATAATTGGAAACTATCTAAAATAATAAAAAATTACAAGTAGGTTGTGTTTAAATGCACCAAATGAACTTGCAAAAATGAAATACTAAGAATAAATCAAGAATAAATACTTCTTAAATACTTAACTAACAAACCTTCTTGCGTGGTAGGAAATAGACAAGACGTCTGATGTTTGAAATTAAATTGTCATTGATCTTTACTTATCTAATGTCATATTCTTCAAATAAAAATGCCGTTGTTAGATGCTCGTGGTTATTTAAATTCGTGGGGCTGTGTAAAAGATATGGTGTACCAAACGGAATGCGAACGAAACGGACGAAATGAGACATTAAAGGCTAATTGCTGCTTTTGACAATCTGCGGAGGAAAAATGACGAAGAGCATACACTATCGCATGGGCAATGAGCGCGGGCTCGGGTGCGAGCTACTTACGGCGTACATTATAAGACACGGAGGTACATTTGAACACCGTATGTGAAGAGAAGATAGTGTTCAATATTGGCCAAAAAGTAATTATCTAAGAAAGTAATAAAATTGCTTGTAATATTTTTGCATTCATTTGATTTATTTGTCATTTATGCGTCATTCATACATCATTGCGATTCTGTCAAGGATCGGAAAAAAGCGTAAAGTACCGAGCTTTCCCGACGGAGAACCTTAATCTAGCCGTCGTGTGCACATGCTATATAGGGTTATCACCACAGTTGAAACGTAGAAAATTTGGAAATTTTATTTTTTACTCAATTAACGATTCTTACCATTACCAATCTGTTCTGTATCACTTAAACGACCTAATACTTCCGGGAAGGATCGTCGTGCCTTTCCACCCTGTATATATCATCTGTGAAAATTTCAACGGACTCACTATCGCGGTTCATGAGATACAGCCTGGTGACAGGCTGACGGACAGCAGTCTTAGTAATAGGGTCCCGTTTTTACCCATTGTGTACGGAACCCTTAAAAACACCGTTTGTAAAATGTTTTTACTATTGTAAATCTATTATAATTAACCATCACGCATGTTTAAAAGTCAACGTAACTCCAAATTCAATTTAAAAATGGCGCAGAGCACAAACATGAGATCAGCAAAATTAAATGACGTGGGCCATTTGTCGGGAATTTCACGCACGTTGGCACCGCACCACCAGCGCCGGCCAAGCCTCAAATTAATTGCTTTCCAATAATATTTTTTTATAATTTTCAACCCTTATATGCGTCATTAAATATCGGCTCGATTCGGGAAATGAATTAGAGACACACTAGATAAGAAATAGTAAAGATATGTGACGTTCTGTTATAGGGCAGCCGCCGTTGGAGTTTCGAAGAAAACTCTTGAATACAACCCAAACCGTTTATTAAACCCAAAATACACTGCACAAACTTACACACTAAAAGATTTAGGATATAACTAGATCTATGTTAAAGAGTAAATTACGAGTGCCTATGTTTTTACTGTTATTCGAATTTTTATACAGTAATAATTGCTGTCAAAGCTTCACCTACATTTTAGTTTTACCTGGTAAGCAAAATAATTATACATGTAGATAACAGTTCCACTGCAAAAGGTACCTTATGGCAGCTGGCGCCGCGATTCGGGAAATGAATTAGAGATTCACTAGATATGAAATAGTGTAGATATGTGACGTTCCACGGAAAAAGGTACCTTGTGGTGGCCAGCGCTTACGTCGCATAGCGCCGCAATAATATTGGAGCGGCGTTTAGAATAGCGTAAGCGCCAACCGCTATAAGGTACCTGTACCCGTGGGATGACACATATCTTTACTATATCGTATCTAGTTAATCTCTAATTCATTTCCCGAATCGCGCCGTATGTACAGTGGAACCTGGATAATTGCAATCTCAAGGGACCGGCCAGTTTTTGTCAATTAACCAGGTTTTTCATTTAAGCAGATCGTGTCAATTAACGAGGTTCAAAAAATCGTTGTGTCAATTATAGAGGTTTTCATTAATAGAGGTTGCGTTCTGACAAATTTCTTTTATGGAGGTGCAAATAACCATTTAAAGTAGATTTACACGCTTACGTTCTGGGTTTCTGGTCTATATATTGCTTCTGTCTATACTTGCACTTTTACACTACATTAATTACCACTTTATTTTCTCATCATTTGGGTTTAAAAAATTCCCTTGAATTGTAGAAGAAAGTTTTATTAGAATGTAGAAAGCATACTTTGTTTTTTATTGATCAAAACTATTTCACCTACTACAGGCTGTGATAGATACCCAATAACTAAATTAAATTCTGGATGGAGATATAAATAAAATGATCATTGCTATTAAAATATTGTTTCTGCTGTCTACAACTACATTATTTCAATTATAGAGGTAATAAGCAAGACTCGTTTCAATAATAGAGGTAAAAACAAGAGCAAAAATAGCGGATTTTTTTTGCACAGTGTCAATTATAGAGGTCTTAAGTTGCGATGTGGTCAATTATAGAGGCAAAATTACGAAAAGCACTAAAATCTAAATTGCAATTATAGAGGTTCCAAAATTTCAATTATAGAGGCCTTTTGGTCTCAAGGGACCGGGACCGAACTTTTGGTTGCAATTATTGAGGTTTTCCATTTATGCAGGTTCCAATTAACCAGGTTTCACTGTAAATCAGCGCAGTACCTACCTGAAAATATGGAAAGTATGATTTATTTTATTTTTATTTTTACGAATCTGCCAGGTCCACAACTAGCTTCGAGACTACTGGGTGACGATTACGAAGAACGTACATGCATTAGTAACCTTCATGTAACAAATATTTATAGAATAGCAATGACGTACATTATGTTCCAAATTTATTTAAATGTTGGTACATACTTTGATACTTTTTGACTAACTACCGAGAGACAAGTCGGATACGCCGAAACTATAAAAGTTAATGGCACCTTGTGGTAACAATAACAATGTGGTGTAAGTATTTCAAAAAGTCTGGTTACTAATCTGCAACGCTAGAGTTTAACTTAAAGACAACAACTTAATGCCATTAAGTTAAGGTAAGGACGTATCTTACCAACGTAGAGCTATTAATAGTAAGGTTATATCGCTTTAAATTACCCAAACAACAAATCTTGTGTAGACGGCTCTAAATCTGGGTGCAGTGGTAACGGTAATAAATAGCTACACACCACGACGGGTAATATACATAACTCTTTTTAACAACGAAAAGTTGAGATTATTACGGTTCGCGATGTTGCAACAGAGATGAGCGATATACCTATATTATTATTAGCTATGTGTACCTACCTAAAGTGTGCGGCGATAAATAAATACAAGCGACGATAATGCACAGCAAGGGAAAGAGAGGTGAAATTTCATGGGAAGAGATCTTCATACTACTTGACAGTTCTATCAACTATCAGATATACCAGGGGGACAGTACTCGGAGTGAATTCACCCAAAGCTTGGATCTAAAGTTAGATCTTAGTAACTAAGATACGAAATGCTATTTCAGCCTTGATGTTTTATCGTGTCGGGTCATTTGCATTTCATCAGTTTTTCCTTGCACTGGTAACAACTGAAAAAGGCTGAAACATTACAGCAGTCGTACCTACAATGTAAATATTTAAGTTTCAGAAGCAAAAAGTTATGTTTATTCCCTAATAGCCGGAATTTGAGACATGGGCAGTAACTTACAGGGTTACTATTAATTGCTACTAAAACGCTTAAGATTACTTTTAGTGTTTAAAACTCTTTTTTTAACCGACTTCCAAATCTCAAAGAAGGAGGTTCTCAATTCGGTTCTATGTTTTTTTTTATTTTTTTTTATTTTTTTTTTTTATTTTTTTTATGTTTGTTACTCCATAACTCCGTCATTACTGGACCGATTTTGAAAATTCTTTTTTTGATTGAATGTATATGCATACAGATTGGTCCCGTTTTTGTCAAAATCCAGTTCTGATGATGGGATCCATGAGGAATCGAGGGAACTCCTCAAATCTTAAAGGCATACACATAGTGATTTTTAGTTTTTAACCGACTTCCAAATCCCAAAGGAGGAGGTTATCAATTCGGTTGTATGTTTTTTTTATTTTTATTTTTTTTTTTTTATTTTTTTTTTTATGTTTGTTACTCCATATCTCCGTCATTACTGGACCGATTTTGAAAATTATTTTTTTGATTGTATGTATATGCATACAGATTGGTCCCGTTTTTGTCAAAATCCAGTTCTGATGATGGGATCTATGAGGAATCGACGGAACTCCTCAAATCTTAAAGGCATACATATGGTGATTTTTGTGTTTTTATCAACAAATCAAGCATATACATTCAAAAACGTGACATTTGATGAAGTGGAACTGCTGATGATGATCAGAACGGAACTCTTCAACGACGCATAGTTCACGTTTGGCGATTTGTCCTCTTCGTTATGTTTGTTAAGCAAGTTTAGTTTTTAAGCCACATTTATGTCAAGCTCGAGTTCTGATGATGGGATCCATAAGGAATCGAGGGAACTCCTCAAATCTTAAAGGCATACGTATAGAATTTTTTGTATTTTCATCATAAAATCAAACATTTACATTAAAAACTGTCGCATTTGATGAAGTGGTACTGCTGATGATGATCAGAACAGAACTCTTCAACGACGCATAGTACATGTTTGGTGATTTCGAATTTCGATTTTGACTTGGACTGGGACCCGGACTCATACCCGGATCCGGTTCGGACCCGGACTCGGACCCGGACTCGGACCCGGACTCGGACCCGGACTCGGACCCGGACCCGGACTTGGACCGGGACTCGGATCCGGACTCTGACTCAGAGACCCGGACCTTGACCCGGAAAACCCCTATGATACTTAAACTAAATAAACCGCTATGATTACCTACCATAAAATGTAGGTATAAAGTATGATGATGCCAAACCCCTCCCGCTCAAACCCCCGTACACCGCACCGCATGCTCCGTTAAGTGGGTTAGGTTAGGTTTGAACTGCGATCCTCACAGAACCGAACAAAAATGGGTTAGGTTTGGTTAGAACTGCGAGCCTTACAGAAACGAAATGCTACTAGAAAAATGGGTTTGATTAGGCTCGAACTGCGATCCTCACAGAACCGAGCTGCTATCAGAGAAATGGGTTAGGTTAGGCTAGAACTACGACCCTTACGGACACGAAATGCTACTAGAAAGTACTGTTTTTACCTCCTTTTCTACATAGTGCACCATCTACCATAATCTTTCACCGGGCCCCATAGAAGTCGGTTTTTTTTTCTTAAAAATTATTTATCAACGAATCAAGCATATACATCCAAAAAAGTGACATTTGATGAAGTGGAACTGCTGATGATGATCAGAACGGAACTCTTCAACGACGCATAGTTCACGGTTGGCGATTTGTCCTCTTCGTTATGTTTGTTAAGCAAGTTAAATTTTTAAGCCACATTTTTGTCAAGCTCGAGTCCTGATGATGGGATCCATGAGGAATCAAGGGAACTCCTCAAATCTTAAAGGCATGCGTATAGAGATTTTTGTATTTACATCAGAAAATCAAGCATTTTCATTAAAAACTGTTGCATTTGATGAAGTGGAACTGCTGATGATGATCAGAACAGAACTCTTCAACGACGCATAGTTCACGGTTGGCGATTTGTCCTCGTCGTTATGTTTGTTAAGCAAGTTAAGTTTTTAAGCCACATTTTTGTCAAGCTCGAGTTCTGATGATGGGATCCATGAGGAATCAAGGGAACTCCTCAACTCTTAAAGGCATGCGTATAGAGATTTTTGTATTTACATCAGAAAATCAAGCATTTTCACTAAAAACTGTTGCATTTGATGAAGTGGAACTGCTGATGATGATCAGAACAGAACTCTTCAACGACGCATAGTTCACGTTTGGCGATTTTTCCTTTTCGTTATGTTCGTTAAGCAAGTTAAGTTTTTGAGCCACATTTTTGTCAAGCTCGAGTTCTGATGATGGGATCCATAAGGAATCGAGGGAACTCCTCAAATATTAAAGGCATAAGTATAGATTTTTTTGTATTGTCATCATAAAATTAAGCATTTACATTCAAAACTGTCGCATTTGATGAAGTGGAACTGCTGATGATGACCAGAACAGAACTCTTCAATGACGAATGGTACACGTTTGGTGATTACGAATTTCGATTTTGACTTGGACTGGGACCCGGAATCGGACTCATACCCGGATCCGGTTCGGACCCGGATCCGGTTCGGACCCGGACCTGGACTCGGATCCGGATTCGGACCCGGACTCGGAACCGGACCCGGACTCGGATCCGGACTCGGACCCGGTCTCGGACCCGGACACGGACCCGGACTCTGACCCGGACTCGGACCCGGACCTTGACCCAGAAAACCACTATGATACCTTAACTAAATAAACAACTATGATTACGTACCTACCATAAAATTAATGTAGGTATAAAGTACGATGATGCCAATCTTACTAGCCCCTCCCGCTTAAACCCCCGTACACCGCACGGCATGCGCCATTAAGTGGGTTAGGTTAGGTTTGAACTGCGATCCTCACAGAACCGAACAAGGATTAGGTTAGGTTAGAACTGCGAGCCTTACAGAAACGAAATGCTACTTGAAAAGTGGGTTTGATTAGGTTCGAACTGAGGAGTGGGTTAGGTTAGGCTAGAACTACGACCCTCATGGCTCCTCTTCACGGTGGGCCAACGCCGGCCACTCCAAGGGACGCATTTATGCGTTAGAGGGAGCAAGTGATATTGCTATCTCATTCTACCGCATGGCTGCGTCCCTTGGAGTGGCCGGCGTTGGCCCATCCTGTAGAGGAGCCATTATACAGAAGCGAAATGCTAGTAAAAAAGTGGGTGGTTTTACCTCCTTTTCTACATAGTGTACCATCTACAATAATCTTTCATCGGCCCCCATGGAAGTCGGTTTTTTTTTCTTAAAAATTATCAACATAACAATACCTACACATTAAAACGCACATTCATTTCCAGCAACAAAGAAAATTCTAAACTGAAGCGGTTTTGTTTTTCCTCTGATTAATTCCTAAATCCCTAAGTCCCAAGGCATTTGCGTCGGTCTCGGGATCGGAAGCTTAATTGTTTAGTGCAGTTTGACTCTAGCCGTATATCACGGTCACATAAGGGAAGCAATGGGAACGCTGAGAGTCGCATTCAGTTGACAATGACAGGTAGAGTAAAATAATTTATGTATCCAGCTACAACGATTACAGTTTGTGGAAGACTGTTAATTTTTATCTGGTACCTTACCTTTAGGTACGGTTATATCCGTTTCCTTGATGATGTTTGCCGCATTACTGTCGTGATTAGAACGTACTAATTTTACCATCATTTACACCACACTAATTTTAACTGTGACACCAGAGTTACTACTGCAGTACTGCACGACATTACGGCCAATTGCATTGCAGCCCACAGGTTCGCTGTGTAGCCTGTGTAGCAATGCAGTCGGCAGTAATACTGCACAGCAACGCTGCAGCAGAAACACTGGTGCAGTCCCAATCCAAATGCAACCTTTATAGTAGTGTTTAGTAGCGAGATGAGACTGATTCGTGCATTTAAATAGTTTTATACTGAATATTACAAAGGAGTTTTCCGGAATTCAAAACAGGAACAAAGTTACTTCAAAGAAAATCTAATTTGCAGCGATGCTTCACGAAGACTCGTGTAACTCATGCTGGAATAATGAGTGAAGTTTAAAGGGCGAACGTGGATTAAATAGATACAATTCAAGCACGGCTAAAGAGCACGACATCTTTGCTCTATTTTGCTTGCCTGAGACGATGAAAGAAGGTTTTATATGAATTAGTTATATTTATATAATATGTACCTTATTTGGCTCAATATCATTATTCCTCGTACCCGTAATAATTATTTATAACGGCGTAAGTTTACGTTAATACAAAAAAATGACTTGTATAAAACTTTAAAAGGCAAGGAACACCGTAAAAGTACTCTGCAAGGCAATTAATACTAAAAATCAGTCAATCGTACCCTGGCTCACGGCCAATACCGTCTATTACTAATCTACTAAAATGATTGTCCTTTATATTGATAGTAAAAATATATAGTCCTCCTAGATAGTCCTAGTCCGCATATTTATGCAAATACTATTTCCAACTGCCAGTATTTGGTTATTTTCGTATACGTACAAATACGGTTGTTTTGTTACAACTTGAAATGAGATTTATCTTCCGCCTTAAACAACTTACGCGGGACCTCTCTATTCTCTCAGGGATTAAGTGTGACAAAGTGCTTTAAGAAACGCGTTACCCTGACATGTAAAACGCTTGTCGGGGCACATTTAATTTAATTAGTTTCTAACTAATATCTGTGTTACATACTCGTTAAGAGTTGGTAATTTCGGTTTCCCAGAATCTTATTACATTTAGGCACGAGTTGTGTTTGATTAAGTTTTCTATTATAGAGGTACGGTAGCTAGTTATCTACGTGCGATAGTTTTGTGTTCTAGTCATTGAAATGCCCGTGCGTATGATGTAATCAAAATACTTTATTATAATTAGATTTTTCCTTCATACATCGTCTTAATCATCTCATTATCATATATTTTTACTTAGATTACCGACATCGGCCTGGCAGCGAACTATTTGACTTGTTAGTTTATTATTGAACTTAGTTAAAGTTAAAATTAGCTTTAACATAAAGATAAAAGATAAAAAATAGTTTATTCAAATAGGCATATTACAATGCGCTCATGAACGTCAAATAAACCTAAACCGGCTCCAACCGTACACCTATGCCCCGAGATGATTTAAATCCCCCCTCAATTGGAGGAGGGTATCCCAATATGGAACCGGCAACAAACTCGGCGGAACAGATCTTTTCAAAACATTATTACATCTTATAATTAACATGCATTACGAGTAATTAAGAAAAATAATATTTAAATTACTATAGAATTCATACAATTATACTCAGTGAGTACATAACTTTATAGAATTTGATATAAAAAATAAACATATATGTACATGAAATCATACAAATACATCATATGAAATCATATAAATAGCTCTTTCAGAAAACATATCAAATCTTACAAAAGGAAAAGAAAATAAAATCAATAAAAGAAATGAGAATACATATTATATGAATCTGACCGATTGTTATGAGATGCTTTCATAAAATTTGATGTTCTTTCTAACCTGAGCTGAGTCACCTTTAACTCTACACATAATACAATGCTTTTAATTGCTACTTGTCGTTATTACAGTTTCTGGTCTGGACCATGCATGCATGTTTGTCTGTCAAGTAGTCCTCGACTTTAAGTTTGTGGTTTGGGACTAAGTAAACTACGGTCTCGCGGAGTCTCATCCGTTTTACTATCGTCAAATTTTGTAAGCAGTCCGATAATTAATATGGATTTTTTAATGAATTTATATTATGAAGTCTTTTTTTTTTCAAATTGGTAAGTCGTGGATATCCGCGACGTCTAAAGCTTACAGAGCTCCTAGTAAATTTCATTTACAGCACATCGGGTAATGGTTTTTAATAAAACGGGCGCTCCAAAACTACATATTAGCGAGCCACATTTCCTGTCTGGTATGAACAATACCACGGCTACCTAATAATCCAGCTATACGCTTCATTCGGATGTATTGGGAAAATCGGTTGATATTATATATAGTGTCAGTAATCCAACTGTAGTAATCTATCCCAATAGACGTTTATTGTTTATCCAGCCATATATAGCCATATATGTATAGGTAGCGCCTAAATAGCGTAGTTAAATGATTCAAAATATTTAGAATGCGCAGTCTGATACAATTCCCTTCTAAATTTAGTTTACTAAATACATTTTACTTGACGTAAACTCTTGTTGTCGTGATCGAATTAGAAATGAGTAGATTCGTAGACGAACTAAAGTCACCGACATAGCCCACCGGATTAGCAACCTGAAGTGGCAATGGGCAGGCCACATTGCACGCAGAGAAGATGGCCGATGGGGTCGAAAAGTGCTCGAGTGGAAACCACGGACTAGCAAGCGCAGCGTAGAACGTCCACCCACAAGATATACAGACGACCTTGTTAAGGTCGCTGGCTGCGGGTCGCTTCCAACCGGCACGTATGGAGGTCCAAGGGGGAGGCCTATGTTCAGCAGTGGACGTCGTATGGCTGAGATGATGATGATGATGAAACTCTTGTTTAGCTAAATTACAGAAAAAAAATTGCTGAATAAAGGACAAATGTTTCAAAAACAATGACTAGTAATTAATAGAAAATATTAGGCAAACTCCTTTTTTAGGGTTCCGTACCTACCCTAAGGGTAAAAACGAGACCCTATTACTAAGACTCCGCCATCCGTCTGTCCGTCCGTCTGATCGTCCGTCTGTCTATCACCAGGCCGTATCTCATGAACCGTGTTAGAATTGACTGGACTAGACAGTTGAAATTTTCACAGATGATGTATTTATATTGCCTCTATAACAACAAATACTAAAAACAAAACAAAATAAATATTTAAATGGGGCTCCCATACAACAAACATCATTTTTTGCCGTTTTTTGCGTAATGGTACGGAACCCTTCGTGCGCGAATCCGCCGGTTGAATTGGCCGGTTTATATTTATAGATACTTAACTGATAATAGGAACCAATATCTCTTTAGCTAAGTGCCCCGACGAAAACTGTCATAAAACCGGCCTGCGTAGGTATTGTAAGTTCACATATTATGTTTCCGAACTGTTTGCACTTTAAATAAATTATGACGCATATAAAATCGTTTAAACGAACGTAACGGCTGAATTGTAACATCATCGATGAGACAGTAATTGGCAGTAAAACGTGATATGATGCACGAAAATCGCAAATTACATTAATGTACTGGAACACTCCTCGACCAATATACGAGTAAGTATGCATTATATTTATTTAATATATAATGTTACATTACACATATTAACTCAACTCCCTACTATGCTCAAGTTTCTTGAGTAAATGTCACTGTGGGTGGATAATATTAATTACTCTCTCTCTCTCTTTATTTATGATATACTTTATAGTATTATAACCTCAAATTATACACCACAAAACCACTACGGTTATACCACGAAGCAATGGAAAAGTTTTACTCAAAAGCAGTTTACACATTTGATTATGTGAAAGTATAATGGCTCCTTTACACGATGGGCCAGCGCCGGCCACTCCAAGGGATGCAGCTCACGCAGCCATGCGGTAGAATGAGATAGCAATATCACTTGCTCCCTCTAACGCATAAATGCGTCCCTTAGGGGGTTCGCACGGCAGCTTTTTCAACGCGCGTTAAAAAAGCGTTTGAATGACGCAAATGGATAACCATGTATGTATTCACACGAAGGCGGTTTTTAAGCGCGGCGCTTTTTTATCGAGCACTGTTCGATTTTCGGCGTTGAGCGTTGGCGTCAAATTGAATAGAACATACGGAACTCTGTGTATCTGTTCTCACAAGCGTTAAAAAAGCGCCGGCGCTGCTGTAAGTTGGCTGTCAAGTGTCAATTTTTGGTGTCAATCGTCAAGATTATTATTAGTTTCACCTTAAAAATGTCAACTTATGCTTACAAATTCCTGAAATATTCAATCTATATTCAAATAATACATCGTAATAGCAAATAAAGTATGGCTTTGCTGAGATGCGTACGTGGCAGTACGACTCACAAGTGATTTTTAAGCGTTCATATGAACACAAATATTGGAAACGGTAAAAAAGCGCCAACGTCGGGTTTTAACGCAACGCTTTTTAAGCTGTCGTGCGAAAACTGCGAATGGGGCCTTAGAGTGGCCGGCGCTGGCCCATCGTGTAAAAGAGCTATAACGAGTGACAGGTGAAAACAAATGACGGGAGCGCGCCATTGCTACTACTTAATAATTCATGCATTCGGTGTGTAACATATGCCTATAATTTATATTATGTATATTTTATGAAGTTATATTTTATGATAACAAACTTCAAATGCGAACACTGAATGAACAAAAACAGATTATTAACTCCATGAAGCTAGTCTTACTACCCGATTCGAACTTTAAGATATGTCAATGAGTAGATCTAGAAACGATATGGATTAGATGTGTCAGTGTCAAAAGTGACGTTTTCTGTTTGAAGAATGTAAGATAATATATGTCAGTGTCACATTTGACACTGACATATCTAATCCATATCGTTTCTAGATCTATTAATGAACGTATCTTAAAGTTCGAATCAGGCCGTTAAGTTTGTGGTCTAACAAATGCATTTGCACGCGCTCACATATTTATACAAGGCTTGCATGAAACGCACGTGTACTTACACCACACGCTCGGACTGAGCTGGCGACCCGGATAATAAGATAAGAAACGAACGCGCGAAGTGCAGTCCAATTAAAAAGTTGCATTTTGCCATGGGTGAATGGATAATCGTTTCGCTAGTATACATACAGTGGTCCTTTTGTTTTTATTTAGGTAATTTATGCTGCCACTATATGTAGTGGCGATACATGTAGCTACGTGGACAATAACGCATCACGTACCTTTGTGTGCACATGATTTACGAATACGTTTATAACCGTCTGGCGTTTTAACAGGAAAGACGCCAAAATATCATGAAACCGAACCATTTTTCTTTCTTCTTCGTGTGTTGAGATATTCTTGGTTGGAATATACGGAGCTTCTCGAGAAATGTCAGAGGTCTCTTGTGAAATAGTTTAAAATATGCTTGTTTAGAATTTCATATTTATGGTGATAAATGTACCGTACTATGTAAAGATGCTGCCCACCCTACTAGTATATAGGTACTTATGAACCCTCTCAGTATTATTTATGTAATCATTTCAGTCATTTTACGTTGCTTTCTCTTTACAATTCAGAATTAACCAGGATATTACTGTCAATTCTATGCAATGCTTTTTTAGGTAACTTCTAATTCCAACATAATCATGTAATGTAATACGACAAAAGCAATAAACACTGTCCTCATTACGGGGTTACGAAGCGATCCGTAAATCTAGATCACAGACACTATCACAACGCGGCAAGCATTCATTTAATCAAATGAACATAACAGAAACGTGCGCCGCATACGGCACTAATCAGATCAGGGGCGTTCGACTTGCTTTCATTAGTCTTAGTAAATTTTCAGAAGGAAGTGTGGCAACATTACGTATGCCACGCGCGCGCGCGGTGTTACAGATGTCATTCGGGGGATTAAGTCGGGATTAGGACTTATGTATGTTTGCTAATGTAATGTGAAAAGGTTACCGTCAATATACTGCTATTGAAACAAATATAATTGACATCTTTTAGCAAAACTGATCTTAACGATATATAGAAAACTCCCATAAGACGAAGGGCATCAAAAACAGTTGAAATTTAACTTACAAGATTAAGATCAAAGGAATACACATTGAAACGTCACAGATATTATACGGAGTAAAGCTAAGTAAAATCGTATAAAAAATCTGTGAAATTGTACTGTATATAAATCAAGTTTTTCTGTAAGTATAGAAAATTTAATTGGGCTAAGAAAGTGATTTAATGAATATTATCTCCCTGCTTAGTATTTACACTTCAAAGGACATAACATGCAAAGAAAATGTAAAATAGGCATAATTATTATTCCAACATTCCAACGCCAAAATAAACTCAAAGCATTCATACATTTAACTTCTTAAAAGAAAATTCCACACGACAAATGTCCGCACGACATAAAAGGACGTAAATTTCTTAAGTAAAGAAGCCACATATTTTACTACACGCATTTCAAAGAACCGAGCTACATTTTTTTCGCTTTGGCGGAGCATCAAAAAAAGCTTCAAATAAACCCGTAAGAGAAATTTTGAGGCATCGTTTATGTTTGAATATTCATTATAATAAAGAACGCTTTGACGAACACATCAAATGAATAGCGTGCGGCCAGCACACCGGCAGTTAACAACGATTTGTACCTAGTTAACTGCTCTGTTAAAACAAAACGGGGGAATAGTAAGTAAACGTTCACTGTTAGTTCGACCTTTCGGGTTAAATACGTTAATTCAATTAAGGAAAATTCATTATCTACCATCGGAACGTGTTTCTCAGCCAATAGTGATCCGTCGAAAGAACCCTCGGAATCTTCTAAAGTGGCACTCGTCGACGATTAGTGCTAGAGAACACTTAACCCCCTTGAACGGGTGCTGTCGGTTTAGTCCCTCTCTTTGTTCGCTTCAGTCCTCGAGTTGCTGTGTATTATTGGCCAATACTGGGAGTTATTACACTGTCATTCATTCACGGCTCCCTCTCTCAATCATTGTGATCGGTTCAATTAAATCCAATGCAATTCGAAATCAAGTTGGCAGCCCTTCATATCAGATCTGACCAAAATCTCAAAAGTTTATCTGAAAATATCATCAAATAGTTACTCATTACAAAAATAAGCGACATAACTATCCTCTCGCATTATTGGACGTCAGAATGATTATAGTGAAAACGCTCTAGCTAGAGAACAAAAACAGTTCCAATAAGGTTTTATGCAGCTAGTCGCACTGCATGCTGCGGTAGACCTCACGAATCTCCATGGCTTCAGTATTTTGAATAACATCCAAAAACTGAATCGACACAAAAATCCAAACAGTTATCGAACCTGCTCACAAAATTTCATGTAATTGGTGAAGGAGTAAGTATAGGTCGCATCCTATAGAGGAAAATAGCTGAACAGGCGGAAAAACAAACGAAATCATTTTTGCCAACCTGATTGCTAGGATGAGTTGCGTTATCGCGCGCTAATACAATCTAGCGCGACTTCAAGTATCGACTCGCGCGCTAGTACGCAACTTATGCTAGACCCAGGTGGTCTGTTTCGGATCCTCGAGAGTGCAAAATAGAGTAACACTAACATACATTACATATATAGCAAAGGAAGCTATCATTTTTATGATGATGATGTTGGTAATGATTTAAGTTTTAAGCCAGAACCCCACTGCTGTACATGCTACGCACGCACATGTTACACATTAACCACGTGGGCCCATTGGTTAGCTGTGTGTGTGTGTGTGTGTGTGTGTGTGTGTGTGTGTGTGTGTGTGTGTGTGTGTGTGACACAAAACGTTAACTACAAACAAGGCGCTCGATTCTCGTCTTCCCCTCTCTCCAACCATAGATGCATCTGCAGCGTGTACACTTTTGTACCCACATCCGTAGCTAGACCGTGCGCAGCAGTGGGGTTCTGGCTTAACTGCTAGTATTTTCCTCGAGGAGGTAAGGTGGATTATATTATGGATCACTTAGCTAGATTATATTATGGATAGCTTAGGAAAGATTGTTCACCTCTCGTACCTTGAAACTTTTGCAACGCTTTTTGAACCACGAGCATAGCGAGTTGAGTTGCTTGCTCGGATCTCAATATTGGTACGACACGTAAACTACCTACAACTTCCATTAATAAATGAAAAGAATCTAGGTATTCGATTAAATTTTTATTTCAAGATAAGTAATAGACTTGACTTCCCTACCCGCGACTTTGGAGCCGTCAGGCCTCTCTGCCACCGACGGCAAGAGACCGGATGGCTGCACTCTGGTCCCTTGGAGCCTTGGCCGTCCTTTGGCGTGGGACGCTACCTGCGTCGATACACTGGCCCCGTCCCACGTCGAAGGGTCTGCTCGGAAGCCCGGGACCGCCGCGGACCAGGCCCAGACTCTCAAGCGCCGCAAATACGCTTTCCTAATGAACGAGTACGAGTTTGCGGCGCTTGCAATGGAAACGCTGGGCCCATGGTCGACTGACACAAAAAAATTCATAAAAGAAGTGTCGGTCCGGCTAATAGGTGTCTCGGGCGACCACAGAGCAGGCTCCTTCTTTGCCCAGCGTTTAAGGCTGGCGGTGCAAAGGGGCAACGCCGCCAGCATCCTTGGCACCATTCAAGAGGCACTTTGGTGAGGTTTTTTTATATTTAATTCGTGGTTTAGTTTAGTTTTAGTATAAGTTAGTCAGTAAGCTAGATTAGTTAGTAGTTTTATGTTAATATTGTAGTGAAAATTATAATTTATTAGTTATTTAGATTATTATTGTGAGATAAATGAATAAAACGCTAATAAAAAAAAAAAAAAAAAATAGACTTGTGAAATGAACACATACATATATTAATATGTTTAAAATGAATATTATAATATCCATACCATTGCAACTACCTACTACATATTTTTAATTAATCTCATCCACACTGAATGTTTAAATAGTTATTTACTAATTTCGTGTTATTATTACGCTTCATAAGAATCATGCAAGTTACGTGGCCAAAGCTTTTTAACACCAAGGCCTCTTTTTGAGGCGGGCAAAATTACAAGCAAAGAAGTAATTCGAATGCAGCGCACGATTTGCAAGCATAATGGGGCAATTTCCTAGTCATTTCCTGGTGGCTGCAATCCGACATCTTGTGGCAACGAGAACCCCGTTTAGTTTAGTTTTTCGTCGGCGATATCATCCTCAAAAGACGTAAATATTCGAGACGTGTCAATTTCAATCTCAAGATAAGTTTTTTAGTCTGATAATCATATAAAGTTAAGTGATTCTTTAAGCAAGTAGACTTTTTGGACATCTTTAAAATTTGTCCGAAAGAGTCACTTGCAAATAAGAAATGTACCTATCGAAAACTGTACCGACACGATCGCTGAATGTTTATAGTAGCTGCCAATGTTTTTAAGGTGAAATAGGTAAGCCATTGCTAGATAATGCAAATTATTGTTGGCATAGGTGACACAATAATTGCGCACGATCCGACGGATGCAACAAATTTTCCTATCGGATGCTGTGATTGTTCAGTCATGTTGATATACGAGTAAAAATAAATTTATATGATAGAAGTACTTTAAAGTAACTCCCTCTTATATATTTTTTACATTATAGCTGAACAATTCAACAATTCAAACCTGCAATTGATTAAAAACGTATTTTATTTCCAGGGTAATAACTTTCTCGAACATTGTTGCCACGAATATGGCGAAGTTTTCTAGTTAAAAGTTCCCTATGGCGGAATGAGAATAATTCTTGAAATCACTTTCTTATTAAGAAAGTCCCACTACTTCATCTTTAAGCAATCCCAGATGTTGCCTTTGATTACTACTCCCTTGTGCTTATCTTGATGAGGTGATTATTTTGAATTTTCACCTTCAGTAAACTTAATCGTAATTCGTCTACACTGTTTAAATAAGTTTGTTGGTTTTTCTTTACTTTTTATAGGTTCAAGTATGGGAGAATTTCCAAACTTGAGCTTTAACACGATATGTATGTATATATGTCAATGTGTGTGTAAAGGTAACATTTTCAATCCGATTTTTTTACACACACAAATATACCTGTGTAACCTTACAGTCAACTTACAGCTACAGCAGTCATTGATTTGATTTTAATACGGTATAGAAACGGTAATTCGAGAGTGATTCTCAAGAAAGTGGCATCGACAGGTTAAAGTTCCTGATTTTTTTTGTATTTTTTTTTAAGAATGAAAAATATGTTTTACCACTTCAAGTACCCCATATTTTCAAAAGGGAACGGAAAATGAAGAAGTTATTTTCAAGACATACAATAACCTATACATTGAACACAGGTTAAAGTTAAGCAGGTTACAGTGAAAAATACATTCATTTTTATTTTTTCATACATTCGGATAATAAATCGTATTATTATCCGTTCAAGGGACGAACGGATAATAATACGAATGTCTCACTTTTAGCATAGATGAAAAAACCTTCATACAATATTAAAATGATATTATTACATTAGGCCCCATACCAAATTCGTAAAATAATCAAGACAAGTTCAAGTTAACATTCCGTTACAAGACCCCAGATTTCTGCCTTTAACCACTTGTCTCTACGAAACTACGAACTTTGGGTCATAACGGTACCCTACGGTGGTTAGCTTGATACTTACCTAATATTTTGCCATAGTTATGAACTAAATATTTTTTTCTGTGTATGAGTTAGATGCAATACCGCGTATGGTACAGGTTGGTACAGATTAACAGTGAAAATATCCTTGGACAAACTTCGTGCGTGAATAATGAATATTGTTGTAAAAAAAAAAATAAGGCCTGTGCAAAGTACCTTTTAAAATGTATTGTTTATGTTATTATACAGCATGATATTTTATTTACATCAATTGGTGTTTATAAAATCTAAAGAACTGAAACTGGAAGAGCAATGCTTTTGGACAAGACAGATTACAGTGAAAAGTGCTACTCTTTATTTTTTATAAATATAAGTATTCACTTTAAATAAAAATAATGACTTAGCCTAGATAAACATTGTTTTAGTTTATCTAGATACATTTTTGTTTCGTATGAAAAAGAGCAAATAAACAATTAAACATACATTCAATTCAAAAACTCGATGAAAGGTTAAGATGCCACTATTATGAGAATCACTCTCGAATGTGTCTGCCATAATATTTTGAAGTCAGTGGAAAATATTTTGACGTAGGTGTGTAGATGCTAAGGCATTATAAGAAAAAGTTGATAGACGCAAACAACCACGTACTTGTAATATTTCGTTTATTTTTATTTCTTTTACTAAAGAGCAATGAATACGCGTCAATTTGTAAAGAAAATTCTAGAGAAAAAAAACGGTTTTCACTGTTCAATTCAATTCAATTCAATATCTTTAATGTCAAAAACACTGGGTCTGTCAACTGTCTTTGAGTATAAAGGGTCCCACTGATTAACAGTCCGCCGGACGATATCGGCCTGTCAGTTAGAACAAAATTTTGACAGTTCCGAACAACTGACAGGCCGATACCGTCCGGCGGACTGTTAATCAGTGGGCCCCTTTAAACATTCAATAGTACTAGAAATGTTATTTCTATGAATACCGTAAGTAAGTTTTCAATTTCAATATTCAGATGAAGCGCATAACTAGTACAAAGTGCAACATCGTTTGATATAGAAACGGAATACCTAGGAAACATTCGTAGAGGATCAGCATCATTGAGGCTTCAAGTCCGGTCAAGCTATCCGGTTACTACTCAGTTCTATCTGTAGGTACTATACACAATACCGACTAGACATTGAAATATCAAAACGGAGCTTCCTAAGCTCGTTCACGTAACAAATTGGCCATAGTAAAATATTTTGTACCTACCGTCACCCACTTCTAGGCTGTTTAAATGACTACACATAAGATTGTATACGATTGCCAACAATTAACTTTTTTTTTTGAAAATCCATATTAAGGCCCAATAGGTTCAAGTTCATCTATCACTCTGAGCGTAAGCCTGAGCGAGATGAATGTGCGTGCTCAGGACCGCGGATATCATTTTTTGAAAATTAAATTATTGTGTGTTTTAATAATAAAAAAATAATAGCTGGGTATCAAGCATAATATTGCTCATTTTATAATAATTTTTATATTTTTTGTTTTTGTGCAAAATGTATTATAAACTTTTTCAAAGTGCATTTAAGGCCTATTGTCGTGATTTTTAGGGTTCCGTACCTCAAAAGGAAAAAAACAGAACCCTTATAGGATCACTCGTGCGTCTGTCTGTCTGTCTGTCCGTCTGTCACAGCCTATTTTCTCCGAAACTACTGGACCAATTAAGTTGAAATTTGGTACACATATGTAAGTTTGTGACCCAAAGACAAAGAAGAATGTAACGTAAACAAATGAACTTTAAACATGGGGGCCACTTTTGGGGGGTAAATGAGAAAATAAAAAAATAAAGTTTTATTATCCGTTTTCTCATATATAAAAAAATATATTGTTAAAAATTTAGTAATGTACGGAATCCTTGGAACGCGAGTCCGACTCGCACTTGGCCGGTTTTTTTTATCGAGCGAAAGTCAAAAACTCAGAATTCAAATCGCTGAAGGCCCTTACATTTTTGGCAACCGTATTGTGATCTAATAAAAGTAACGACTACGCTACGCCTTATCAAAACTCCGTTTTCTGAGCCTACTGCACCTTAAGGCCTAATAGTTAACCTACACTTATCCCTTAAAAAATACTGCATAAATCCGTGTGGCTTTCAGGAACAATTTAAACCTTAAATAGTCACACTATAACTTAACAAATTTCTACTTATAATAAAGCGAGGAACCATATGAACAGAGTTTGTAACATATGAAATCAAGTTTTGTCAAAGATTTGCAACCTCGAACTCTTATCTTTGAGCCGTCGCTCCTGACTGACTTGTGAACTCGCGGAGACAAGCGGAAAATTAGAAAGTAAACACTTCGGAGCGATCCCTGCATGAGATTGAACCACGGAGAATATAAAAGGCAATTTTTTCCTTGACTTACAAGATTATTTATTGATACACAATTTATTTCTACAAGATAAAGAAAATGCGTGGTCTTTATTCAATTAGCCCAGACGTTGTACCGCGGCGAGCTCAGGATACTCGAGAGACTTAGAGGAGACAAATTTCGCTGGTAACAAATGCGATTCAAATTCAGACAAATAGTCCCTACGCGGAAGAGGCCGTTTACCAGGAAATTTGTCCATCACTCTTGTGCCCGGTGAAATTTGTTTTTCCTTTTCTACCGTTAGCCGTTTCCGTCGAAAACGAAAAACCTGGTAAATTAATGATACCACTAATTTATTTCATAAATATTTCGCAAGTAAGATATTGGTTTTAAATGATCAAGCAAATGATTTATTTTATTGATTTATTTATTTAATTTTGTGAAATATCTTCGAATTAATTTAGCCTTCGCAACGACCACTTACGATTTTGGCTAGCTTAATTTGAGAGCCCCTTTGATGCTCTAAAATGATGGAGCAGAAAATGATCCGCTTGTAGAAACGAACCGTCTTTAGGACGATAAATTGGTTTGAGCCGGGAACTTGTTGAACTAGTTAAGGGGCGCTCAACAACGCTATCAGACTCTGGACCGAAATAAAACCTATTTGCAGTTTTATTTGTTATAACCACTCACAGGATGATAAAAATGCCTTTCAGTTGATTGGGAATAGGTATATCGATACTTAACCGTGTAACAGGATAACTTTGAAGTTGTGAGGATAGTTATATTTATTTTTGTCACTATTTTATCTACACTATAGGCAAAAGTATTCGTATTTATCAAATAGGTAGGTACCTACATTACTTATTATTTTAATAATCATTACATTTTTAAGTACATTGCATTAAAAGCATTGCACTACACATTACATTACACTTCTTTTTTCTGTTTAATTTTACATACAAATACATTTTTATGTTTGAATGTATTATGTTTAAGACAACAACAAGCAATCGGTAAGTACACATGAAATGATCTTTCCCATTTCCGTACATCGAATGAAAACAAGACTAAGTACAGATTATTCGCACACCAGTGACTCCAATATTGCTTTGCGGCCTGCAATGCCTATCGAACGAGCGATCCCGGTATATCTGGCAAAGGGAAAAACCGGAAAACTCATACAAATGCACCGCCAGATGTTCAGCTAGATGCGGTTTCGATTTTGTTTGGCTGCAGACATAGGATTTATTGATTTACAGTTTGCCACGTGAAAATTATAGTAAATACTTTCAGGATTATCGTTGCTTTACTTAGCGTTCTTTAGGACTCGTATAATATTAATCTTCTTATATAACACAGAATGTAAAAAAGAAAGGTCGGAGACTAAGGAGTCATGGAGGAGGAGAGGGTGGCGGATTGGAACTTAATGGGTCAGGGGTCTAGGAGTCGGGGATTGTAGGTTGAGGGGTTGGGGGTTTAGAGTTCAGTCACGAATAAAACAACTAACTTGAAAAGGAGAACTAATATTTTACTTTATCCTTTTTGAAGTCGTTTTCTTTTTTTTTTTTGAAAAAATATGATGATAATGGTGACATAACACCCGTTACGATGTTTATATTGGCTATTTAATCAAATAAACTTGACTTGTTTTTGTACCATATATATGAATAAAGTGACATTTTGTAAGGCCCATCAAATAAAATGTATATCGGAGAATCATTATACTCAGGTATTTATATTTTGTATATATGAGAAGTATTTAATTTAGTAACAATTAAATGCATAATAAGAACTTTGCACATAATAATGTGTTTAAATGGGCAAAACTGTAGTAAGAAGATCGCGTGGTAGGAGAGGCCACGCTATTACGCGAATGATCATCAGTCAAACGTCAAGTCGTGCCGTGACTGAACAACATTTCTCGATTGCCTGCGTCTTGGCAAAACAAATTGATCACTATCATTCCCACTCCTGGCATGGGATAGGGACATGTATGTATATTATGTATGAAACCATTGCTACTTAGTATAACATTTAACTGCTTCATATTGTTCGAGTGGAGAAAAATCTTTTTTTTACAAATAATATAAGTAATCGTCCAATATTCTAAAATTCGATCATTAACATTTAGTCCGCTGTGTTCAATCTGCCACCAACTGCCCAAACCATTCTACTTACCTACTTTATGTGTTACACGTAACACCTACACAAAAAAGTACTTAAGTAGATACCTAATAAAATTATTGACATTATTCACATATCAAACTCATTTTTTTTTATTATAAAAATAATGAAAACCGTATCTAAACATATCGCAAGCCTAATATCAATAGCGTGTCTCTTTTATTGGCAGTTATCGGGGCCCTGTCGAGTGGGACGCTTCACCGAACAGACTCCGAGGATTATCTCCAAGCAATACGCCCTTGTTTGAACGCCCTATCGCTATCAGTGGCTCGCACCCGCTTATTTACTCTTTACGCATATTACTTTGAGTCGTAAGCATTCATACTAATGGATATGTGGATCATTTTGTGCGCGATAATTAAAGCGGAGAATTTCTGAAAGAACTATAGGCCACCATGAAATAATGTAAAGACTGAGTTAATTAATTACAACATCAATATTACCATTGTCATCTTTTTTAAAGACGACATTCTACGTACATAGTAAAAAATAAATGTAGAGATTTTTATTAAGTACTAGTAGTTTAAGTAAACCGTTACTAACCGTTACCGTTACCGTTATTGTATTCTCTCTGTGTTATGTACTTGTTTTGTGCAATAAAGTGTTCACTACTACTACTACTACAAACGTTGCGCAGAATTTAGAAGAAAATATATTCTCCAATTACCTAGGTAATTTATATTTAAAACTATGCCAAGATCAAATTATTATTATTGGTCGAACACTTATGATGATAAAAAGTCAACTGAGTACCCTAGACCAGTGGGCAACAATGTGTCGTCTGTAATCAAATCGTAAAATATAGTGTCATTTATGTAACGTTCAGGTAATTTATGATCGAAGCACAATTCGGCTTATGAAAAAACAGAAAATGACATCAAGCTATTGTACGCTTTCCCGTAATTGCCAGCATGCATTGTCTGTCGGTCCGTCTGGTACTGTCCACGGTGCCCATTAACTACCCATTATTACACTCAATCCGTAGGTAGATAATTATTTTCCTCACTATGTGTTCCTTTGTTGAAAACTACTATTACATATTACCAATAGATCAATTTCACTTCACTTTTCACGATATCATTATGACTGAATATCCAGCTTATTTGAAGAAATCCTAATCTAATATACTGATAAATACTTTAGAGCACAAGGAAATTATTAAAATGTCTAATGAATAAAATATCCAAAGGGTCAGCTAAAACAACGAAAGACTATTAAGAATTAAAAGGCAAATGAAACAACAAAGGATTAAAATCCCGGAGCATGGGTTATCGCCGATTGAATTACCCTGGGATTTTAAATATCACCAGTATCACCACAGTACCTACTTAATTAACTACCATTAAATTATATTAATATTGCAGATGCAAAACCGAGCTTTGTTCGAAAAACCTATAAAAACTCAAAAATACGCGTTTCCTCAGAAATACGACCTAGCTAGATCGTTTTTTTCGCCCCCCAAAGCCCCCATATAGCATATTTCATCGAAATCGTTAGAGCCGTTTCCGAGATCCTCGAAATATAATATGTAAAATAAATAAATATACAAAAATTACTCGTTTAAAGGTATTAAGCTCTATGGCTATCATTAGTAATGCGCAAGGAAATATTAAAAATATCCTTCACTACGCCTTCAATCGACATGACGAAAGTATGTGATTTCCGATTTGCCCGAGAACAATAAAAACGGAGAGTAATATTGAAATAAATCTGCAAGAGACATCAAACAACCATTATCAAACAAACGATACGACCTATGCGGATTGCCGTAACGACTGGCCGAACACCGACAAAAAATGTACTAATGCCCTTCCAATGAATATGGACAGATAACAAATTAATTTTCACCACACTAGCTCGGAAAGGCTTACTTAATTTGCACTTCAAAAATTGATAGCAAAGTTGCATTTTATTCACATGTGAGGCAAAGTAATCAAATGCAAATTTTGAGTTGTTTTCTTATGTTTGCTGGTAGAATTGACTATAGCCCAAGCCCTCTCGCGCATGAGAGGAGGCCTGTGCGCAGCAGTGGGACGTATATAGGCTGAAATGATGATGATGATGATTTGCTTCAGGTTGGTGTGGTGAAAAATTTTGTGTTTCACTCGGGGGCAAATTTTGTTTAACCCTCGTGCTTTGAAACCCTCGCTTAAGATTCCATTTTTATCTTTCGCTTGCTCGGGTATCAATATTAGCACGAGCGATTAAACAACAATTTTTCCCCCTTGTAAAACAAATAACTATTGAGCTTTGGTAATTTTACTAGTTAGGAGATACGTGAATAAATTAATAATACGTGATTTAAAATAAGTAAATTGAGTATAATAGTTATCGCTTTCATTCCGCTTGTAGTGTCTTGTCATTGAAATACTCTCTTTCAGAATCGTAAACTAACCAACTGCCTATGTTATATTTTTTTCTATTTCTTTATATAATTGTATTTTCTAATGGCGTTATTCATAAACGCGTTACAGGCCTGAATTAGCTATGAATCGTATGTCTTTATCTGTCATTTTGACTTATGTATTTGCAAGAAAGGGATAAAACATAATTTAACAAAATCAGGCCCGTAAACGGCAATTTTAATAAACAATCTTTCCTAAAAGCGATTTTTGCTGCGTTTTTATCTTTCACTCTATGCTCTATCATTGCCGCTGAAATGCTAACTAATACATATCATCAACGTAAATACTCGTATTATATGGTACTATTACGATTTAGATTCATAATTCGTTTATATTGCTACAAACTGAAATGAATTCCACCAAGCTGCGCGCAACGAAAATCATTATTGTGCAATTTATCGCACTCGTGCGTTAATGCATTCACTGATTAATTTATTAAAGGACCGCAGTGTTGCGAAATTGATGGGTGGGTCTCAATGGGTGAGGGAGGTTATTATAGTTACAATGAGTTCTTTAAAGCCATTAGAATGCGTCTAAACTTGTGGCCAATATTATGTATTAACCCTTAAAATACGGGATTATTATGTATTACTGTGACTACTTAAAAATATAAATCAAAATAATATTTAGTAATAATTTAATTTGTGCCCTAGTTGTGTAATAACCCTTCATAAATTGTCGAAATGCGTTCGCATTTGTAATATCGTTTTATAGAAATAGATACATTAAGACTTAATACTTAGTATGTACATTAAATTTTAAATAAATGCATGTGACTACAACATCAGCTGTTCACATGACTATATACCTAATAACG